>NW_007260386.1:792975-803675 GCF_000164805.1 Carlito syrichta | reverse complement strand
CAGGCAATCCGCTCACCTCAGCCTCCCAAAGGCGCAGGATTACAGGCTGAGCCACCGAGCCTGGCTAGGACTCCAATTCTTGAGAGAGAGAGAGAGAAAGAGAGAGAGAGAGAGAGACAAGAGGAAGAAGTAACTGAAGAGCCAAAAAAAATTCATGCTGCAGGGAATGGCTAAGGGATTTTTTCATTTTTTGAGGAGGAAGTGTTAGTTTTTGAGGCATACAGGATGGAATATAGAACAGTACATAAAAGTTGCAGGGGCCATTTAGAATGTGATCCAGTGCTACCATATCATCTATGATGAGAAAAAAAGTGCTACTACCTAGACATCAGTGAATCATTTTTTCAAGAGAATAAATAGAATTGAATCCAGTAAGGAACGAGAACCTGTGCCATCAACATCAAGCATGAGTGAAGTTGTAGCTTGCCGTCCATCTCCTGGTGATCCTTCAGCTCTACTGTCTCCCACCTCCTCTCCCGCCTCCTGTCAATAACTTTTCTTGCCTGTTCACTTGATGCTAGTCCCTGTATGCCGACTATTGATTTACACTACTGTACTTTTCAAATACTATACTGTAGGATTTAAAATGTTTTATTTTTTCTTTGTTTTTATGTATTATTTGTGTGAAAAGTATTATAAATCTGTTACAGTATAGTACTATATAGTTGATTTTGTTATTTGGATTTTTAGGCAAATGTTAGACTTATGAACAAATTGAACTTACAAATGTACTCTCAGAACAGAAACTTGTTCATATGCATGGGACTTACTGTGTTATCAATCTTGCTACTTGTTATTTGTTTGTTAAGGGTTCATATTTCTTCCTGATTGGTATATTGTATGTTTCTAATAATTCATCCACTTCCTCTAGCTTGTCTAGTTTGTTTGTATAGAAGTGTTGATAATAATCTCGAATGATCTTTTGTATTTCTATTGTGCCAGTTGTGATGTCTCCATTTTCTCTTCTGATTGAGCTGAGCTGAATCCTCTCTTCATTTCTTAATGAATCTAGCTAGTGGTCTATTAATTTTGTTCATCTTTTTGAAGAACCAACTTTTTGTTTCATTGATCCTTTGTATTTTTTAATTTCAATTTCATTTATTTCTGCTCTGAACCTCATTATTTCTTTTCTTCTTCTAAGTTTGGGTTTGGTTTGTTCATGTTTTGCTAGTTCTTTGAGGTGTGACATTAGGTTGTCAATATGTGATTTTTCAGTCTTATAGATGTACGTCTTAAGTGTTATACATTTTCCTTTGAGCACTGTTTCAGCTGTGTCCCAAAAGTTTTGATAACTTGTTTCATTATTGTTATTCATTTCTTTTTTTTTTTTTTTTGAGTTGGAGTCTCGCTCTGTCACCCAGACTGGAGTGCAGTGGCCGCGGCACTGCAGACTTGACCTGCTGGGCTCCAGCGATCCTTCCGCCTCAGCCTTCCGAGTAGCTGGAATTACAGGCACGCGCTACCATGCCCGGCTGATTTCTTGATTTATTGTAGAGATGAGGTCTCGCCAAGTTGCCCAGGTGGGTCTCGAATCTGCGGGCTCAGGCAATCCACTCACCTCATTTCTTGATTTATTGTAGAGATGAGGTCTCGCCAAGTTGCCCAGGTGGGTCTCGAATCTGCGGGCTCAGGCAATCCACTCACCTCATTTCTTGATTTATTGTAGAGATGAGGTCTCGCCAAGTTGCCCAGGTGGGTCTCGAATCTGCGGGCTCAGGCAATCCACTCACCTCAGCCTCCTAAAGCGCGGGATGACAGGCTGAGCCACTGAGCCTGGCTTTTGTTATTCATTTCAAGAAATTTTTAAATTTTTCATGTTGATTTCATTGTTGACCCATTCATTGATTTCATTGTTGATCATTCAGGAGCAGATTGTTTAACTTCCATGTTTTTGTTTGGTTTTTTGAGTTCTTCTTGAAGTTAACTTTTAGTTTTAATCCACTGTTGTCTGTGAAGGCGCTTGATATGATTTTTCTTTTCAACTTACTGAAACTTCATTTGTGGTGTATCAATATTCTATGTAAAAGACTGTTCCATGTGTTGATGAGAAAAATGTATATTCTGTAGTTTTGGAGTGAAATGATCTGTAGATGTCTGTTAGTTTCATTTGGTCAAGGGTCCAGTTTAACTCCAATGTTTCTATGGTGAATTTCTGCCTTAATGATCTATCAATCGTTGTCAGTGGAGTATTTAAATCTCCTAATATTATTCTATTATTGTCTTTCTCTTTTGGTGGTCTAGTAAAATTTGTTTTTTAAAGCTAGTGACTGTGGTTTTAGGTGCATATATGTTTATCATATTTGTGTCTTCTTGTTGGATTGACCCTTTTATCATTATATAATAACCATCTTTGTCTCTTTTTACCATCATTAATTTAATGTATGTTTTTTCTAATATGAGAATGGTTACTCCTGTTTGTTTTTTGTTTCCATTTGTGTGGAGTATTTTCTCCCCCATCCTTTTATCTTGAGTCTTTAGGAGTATTTGCATCTTAAGTGAGTCTCTTGAAGGCAGGAGACATTTTGATTTTGGTATCCCTTTTACCAGTCTGTATCTTTTTAGTGGGGCATTGAGACAATTTATGTCCAGTGTTTTTTTTTTTTTTGAGCTGGAGTCTCACTCTGTCTCCCAGACTGGAATGCAATGGCCGCTCCCGGCCACCGCAGCCTCGACCTGCTAGGTTCCAGCGATCCTTCCGCCTCAGCCTTCCAAGTAGCCAGAATTACAGGCATGCGCTACCACGCCCGGCTGATTTTTGATTTATTGTAGAGATGAGGTCTCGCTGCCCAGGCGGGTCTCAAACCCGCGATGTCCATTGTTAATAATGATATGTAAGGTATTATTCCATTCATTATTCTGGTAGCTATTTTCTTCCTTCCTTCCTTCCTTCCTTCCTTCCTTCCTTCCTTCCTTTCTTTCTTTCTTTCTTTCTTTCTTTCTTTCTTTCTTTCTTTCTTTCTTTCCTTCTTTCTTTCTTTCTTGTTAGTGTTCCATAAGCCCTATGAGCTTAATGTTGTCCAGCATTTTTCTACTGGTATATTTTTGACAGATATTTAGAGTATTTATTGTAGAGCTGATCTAGTGGTGACAAATTGCCTCAGCATTTCTTCTCTGAGAAATACTTCATTTCTCCTTTATTTATGAAACTTAGTTTTGCAAGGTACAAGATCCTTGGCTAACTGTTATTCTGTTTGAGATTAATGATGGGCCCCCAATCTCTTCTGGCATGTAAAGTTTCTTCTGAGAAGTCTTCTGTTAGTCTAATAAGTTTACCTTTGTAAGTTATTTGGTGCCTTTGTCTCAATGCTCACAAAATTATTTTCTTTATATTAACTTGATATAACCTGATGCCTTGGGGATTACCTTTTTGCAATGAATCTTCTGGGAGTTCTTTGGATTTTTTGTTTCTGGATGTTTAAATCTCTAGCAAAGCCAAGGAAGTTTTATTCCATTATTCCCTCAAACAAGTTTTCCAAATTTGTTGTTTTCTATTCTTCCCCAAGAATACATATGATTCTTAGGTTTGGGCATTTTGTGTAATTCCACATTTCTTGGAGATTTTGTTTTGTTTCTTGATTCTTTTTTCTTTATTATTGTCTGATCAGGTTAAATCAAAAGCCCTGTCTTAAAGTTCTGAGATCTTTTCTTCTACTTGTAATCTATTGTTAAAACTTCCCACTGCATTTTGCACTTCCCTAAGTGATTCTTACATTTTTAGAAGTTTAGCTTTTATTTTTATTATTATGGTGTTTATCTCTTTGGACAATTTTTCATTCATGGCCTGACGAGTTTCTTTTTTTCTTTATATTGTTTTTCAACTGTCTCCTGAATTTCACTGAGCAATTTTATAATCAACTTTTTGAATTTTGTATATGAAATTTCAATGTTGTCATTCTGGTTAGGGTCTATTGCAATCTTTTGGGGGTGTTGAAGAACTCTGTTTTTTTCAAATTGTCAGAATTATTTTTCTGGTTCCTTCTCATTTGGGTAGACTATTTCTTTTTATTTGAATTTGGCAGGGGACTGGCATAGGCACTGCAGGACTTCCTTAGTTATATAAAGTCTTCGTGTGGTGAGTTTCTCAATTGCCAGTTGTGGCAGTCTTGTGCTGAGTACCTGCGCAGGCTCAAGGTGTCCTGAATGACCAGGATAGCTTAGATAATGGTGTTAGCCAAGATGTGGCATCAGGCCTTCCCCAAAGTTGAAGTTTTATATAGAATGTGATGGGCTGTGCCTTTGACCTCTGGCCAGAATGTGGTGTTTGTAAAGGTGGTTGTGGATTTTCTTTTTCTTTTTTTTCTTTGTGATCAACATTTTTTAATGGAAAAAATATTTAACATGCACTTTCTCAAAGTACATGATGCAAATAGCACATGATATGACGCTCAATACTATTATTCATTAGGGAAATTCAAATTAAATTCACAATAATATACTACTACTTATTTATTAGATTGGCTAAAATTACAAAGACTTATACCAAATATTGACAAGGATCTGGAGAAATGACAATGCCAGTAGAATGTAAAATAATTACAATCACTTTTAAAAGACAGTTTTGCAGTTTCTTAAAAAGTTACACATATACTTGCCATATTACCTGGCCATTCGACTCCTAGGTTATCTATAAAAGTATATACCCACACAAAAACTTGTATGAGAATATTTATAGCAATTTCATTTGGATTATATCATAGTTTAATGTACATGAACGTTGAAGTCAGACAGATAAAAATTTAAATCTTGGCTCAATCACCTGTAATCTTTATGGATTTGGTCAAATTGTTTACATAGTGTGTTTTTCAGTTTGCTTATCTGTAAAATGAGAGTGATAAATGAAAGCCAAATACAATTTAGGTCCCTTATGACATATAACTAGTCTCTGAGTAGTATCTCATTCAAAGAAACAGCAGTTTAGCAGAAAAATGTAACTAAAATCAAGATATTTGTTTAAACAATTAATAGCTTTATCAATATATAATTTATATACAACAAACTGCACATACTCAAATCAAAAAATTAGATAAATTTTGATATGTATACACACCCATGAAGTCAAAACTGCAAGCAAGTTAATCAACACATCTATGGTACCTAAAAGTTTTTCTTCATGCCCCTTTGTAATATAGTCCTTTTATTCCACCCCGTTCTCCAATTCCTAGGCAACCATTGACTTGTTTCTCTCTTATACATCAATTAGAATTTTTAAAAAATTATATAAATGGAATCATACAGTATGTAATGTTTTTGTCAGATTCTTTCATTGAACATAACTATTTTGAGATTCATCTATGGGCCAGGCTCAGTGGCTCCCATGCTTTGGGAGGCCGAGGTGAGTGGATTGCCTGAGCCTGCAGTTCAAGACCTGCCTGGGCAACTTGGCGAGACCTCATCTCTACAATAAATCAAAAAATTAGCCAGGCGTGGTAGCCCGTGCCTGTAATTCCAGCTACTGGATGGCTGAGGCAGAAGGATCGCCGGAGCCCAGCAGGTCGAGGCTGCGGTGGCCGGGAAAAAAGAGATTCATCTATGTTGTTGCTCATGTCAATAGTTTATTCCTTTTTATTACTGAATAATATCTGTCTTATTGCTGAAAAGTCTATTGTATCAAGAAGCTACAATTTGATTATCTACTTTCATATTGACGAACATCTGAGTTCTTTCCAGATTTGGCCTGTGGGCTTTCTGCCTGGTCTGTGTTGCTCCAAGAAAGTACCCAGCCAACCTAGACATAGGGCAGGGCTGTTAGGATTACCCAAGTTCTCTGTCTGTTTTGAACCTTCGAGGGGTGTTTAGAGGAAAAGAGCTCAGGCTTCCCACCTGTATGCAGTCTTGGCTATTCCAGTGGGAATATGAAAGGATCCCTGGTCACTGGAATAATGTTGTTGTGCACGGGGTCACAAAAGAGTTTGCCTTGGGAGTGAAAGGTTGTTATGCCAACAAGTCCCACCCAACTTCACCATTTTAGGCTCAGGCAGTCTAGGTTCTGAATGTCAAAGTGCAGCTGACTTTAGGGCCTCAAGTGTTCTCATGGCATCCTACCCCAGCCAGCTGTCACTGCAGTTTGCCCTTGGGGCCCATCTCCTTCCAGCATGGCTAGACAACATCTGCTGGCAATGGTTGTGTTCCTGGGATATGGTGGCTGGAGCTGCTCAGGGCTTTTTTTTTACACCTGCACCACTCCACATGGATTTTGACAGAGCATAACTGTGGATAAGGCAATTTCCCATGAGGAAATGGACTCCTACAAGGCTCGGACTTCCTAAATTTCCCTTCCTCACCTTCCTCACTGTATCTGGAGGCTGCTGTGGTCTGCGCCATGATCCAGGTGAAAGTCTTGCTAGTTCCAGCCCAGGTCAATTGATTTTTCTCTTTTTTGCACTATGTGCTAATTATCATTTCTTTGAAGAGTCGTGGTACGTGCTGCCGGTCCCATTTCTCTTTGGGGGCTGAGGAAACTCTGTCTTGGTTTATGTCGTAAGAGAAACATACTCTGGCTGCCTCTGATCAGTCATCTTAATCTTCTCTCCTCAAATACTATATTTTCAAGCCATATTTGGTGAAAAAAATCTGTGTACTAACTGGGACTGTGCAGTCCAAACCTGTGATGTTCAAGTGTCAATTGTAGTTCTCTTCACCCTGGGCCTCCTGTTTTTTTTTTTTCTCCACAAGTGTTTGCCTTTTTTCACTAATCTTCTTTCAGATAAACTAGGGATTTAAATGAGCTAAGCCATAAGATAGTCACAGAAATAATTACAACAAGAAGAGCAAACAGTAAGAAAATCTGACCACACAACAAAATGAGATCTTTAATTATAGAATACCATGCTGAAGCCCTGGACACAAGTTTTATTTCACATTTAAAGGTCAATGTATTTCTTCATTTAATGGAAGAAAAATTACAAAATCATCTCAACACATGCAAAAATAATCATTTGATAAAATCAGCATCCATTCAGATGAAACATTTTCAAATTATAAAATTAAATGAACTTTCTTAATTTGGTCTAAAATACCTATAAAAAAAAAAAGCTACAGCAGACATCATATTTAATTGTCCAATATTGAAATCCTTTCTCCTCTCCCAAGTTTGGAAAGTGCATGAAGATATCTGATATTATGACTTCAGTAGAGCATGTGCTGAAGTTTCTAGCCAGTGAATAGGCAAGAAAAAGAAATAATTGGTATAAGAATAGGAAAAAAAGAGGTAAAACTGCTAGTCTTTGCAGATAACATGTTTATGTACATAGATCATCTACAAAAAAATCTTCATGTATACACATTTAAAGGTTAATTTTAGAAAAAAACTAAGACCAGATGCCAGCATGATGTTGGAATAGGACTTTCCAGTACCTGTGCCCTCACAGAAGCATCTATCTGAACAACTATCCACACACTGAAATAACTTCACCAAAGTTAAAGAAACCGATGAGAGATTACAGCACCTGGTATGGCACAGAAAAAGGAAAAGATGTATTGAAGATGGTAGTAAGGACAGTTTCACATTGCTTGTCATCTATCTCCCAAGTCTAGGCTGTATAACTTGGAAATAAATATCCTTAATTCAGGAAAAAGAGAGACTTTTCCTAGGACTCTACTTCTGCCCTTCCCTACTAAAACTCTAGTGAAACCGACCCCAATTCTGACTTTCCCCTAGGAAAACCTAGACTCTAGGCTGGTACATGTGGACAGGGCATCCAGACCCACTGCCAACCAGCTAGATCCTGTAGCCTCAGGCTCCAGCCCAGTATCTAAATCCACCCCACCACCTTGCCATCCACCTTGGCCCTAAGTTTCAGGCCTGTCCCAGCACGCTATCAGTCCCTGCAGCCATAGTCTTCGGTTTTGAACTCCTGATCAGGCACCAAGCCAGCCCCTGAGACCCTACACTTCAGAAGACCCAGATTATAAGCCTTGCCTAGTGGACCTTGAAGACCAGCACCCACATATCCAGCCTTTACACCAGTTCCCATGGTCTCAGGCTCCAGGCTGATTCCCACAGCTCAAAGCTCCAGGTCAGCCCTGTGGCTTCAAGACTCCAAGCCAGAACCCATGATCACAGGACCAAGAGCAATCCCTGTGGGCCCAGGCTCCATGGCTACCCCAGCACCAAGTAAGCTCCAGGCTGATCCCTGTGACCTCACGCTCCAGTGGACCCAGGATCCAGACTGCTTCAACAGGACCTGGTACCAGGTT
Organism: Carlito syrichta; assembly: GCF_000164805.1. Classification (NCBI taxonomy): domain Eukaryota; kingdom Metazoa; phylum Chordata; class Mammalia; order Primates; family Tarsiidae; genus Carlito; species Carlito syrichta. Next base: position 795,479 of record NW_007260386.1, on the reverse strand, counting down.
AGCCCCTGAGGTCTTAGGGTCCAGAACCACCCCTGAAGAGCCCAGGCTTTAGGAAAGCCCCCAAGAACCTAAAACTGATACCCACCCAACCCCCAAAACTTAGGCTGCAGGTCTATCCCAGCACATGTCTGGCCCCTGTAGACTCAGACTCAATACCTGCCCCACAATAAGGTTAGCCTTTATTAATACAGGCTCCAGGTCCATCACCATGGACCCAATCAACAGGTTCACCTCAGTGGATACAGGCTCTAGGCCCAACCCTCTGGACACAGGTTCTAGGCCTGCCTACCTGTTGACCCAGGTGATGCCGATATAAACAAACTTACTGCCTGAGGACTCCAGGAGCAAGCCTGCTGCTAGGCCACGCCAGACAGCCTGTTCAGGTTACTTAAAACATGAAAAATCAAGGAGATATAACACTATCCAAAGAACACAATTTCCCTGTGGCTGACTCAAATAAATGGAAACTTACAAACTGCCGGACAGTATTCAAAGGGCAGCCATGTACCATGTAACGAAATTTTGGTCCCTCATGAATCATATGCCTGGCAGTGCCCTCTTTAGATTATAATGAAACTGAAAAATTCCTATCACTTAGTGACATTATACCAATTGTAATTTCACAGCACAATGCTTTATTCACATATTTTTGGTGATGCTGCTATAAATGCACTTACTTCATTACCAGTCGTATAAAAGTATAGCACATACTATTATCTATGGTTCCTATTATTCGACAATGCTAATAAATTACATTGTTACTATTTTATATATTTACTATACTTTTATTATTATTTCAGAGCATGATGCTTCTACTTGTAAAAACCAAAACAAAGCAAGTTAACTGTGAAACAATCTCAGGCAGGTCCTTAACGAGGTATTCCAGAAGAAGGCATTGTCATCCTAGAAGATAACAGTTCCACGCATGTTATTGTCCCTGAATTCCTTCCAGTGAGATAAGATGTGGAAGTAGCAAACAGTGATATTGATGATTCTGACCTTTCACAGGCCTAAGCTAATGTGTGTGTTTTTTCTTAGTGTTGTTGTTGTTTGTACACCTGTACAATGTATTTGTATTTTAAGGTAGGTGTTATGACAAAAGAATTAAAAAGTTAAATAAAATAAACACTTTGGGCCGGGCACGGTGGCTCAAACCTGTAATCCCACCACTCTGGGAGGCCGAGGTGAGAGGACTACCCAAACTCAGGGGTTTGAGACCAGCCTGGGCAACTTGGTGAGACCTCATCTCTATGATAAATCAAAAAATAAGTTGGGCGAGGTAGTGCATGCCTGAAGTCCCAGCTACTTGGAAGGCTGAGGTGGAAGGATTGCCTGAGCACAGCAGGTTGAGACTGTGGTGGCCATGAATGTGCCACTGCACGCCAGCCTGGGCAACAGAATGAGACTCCGACTCAAAATAAATGAATAAGTAAATAAACAAAAAATAAACACTTTATAAAGTTATAGTAGGCTAATTTATCGAAGAAAATAAAATTTAAATACATTTAGTGTAGTGTAAGTGTATATTTTTTATAAAGTTCATAGTAGTGTACATTAATGTCCTTGACTTACACATTCACTAATCACTTACTCACCCAGAGGTATGTCATTTAAAAAATATTTTTTAATCATATTTTTACCATACTTTTCTATGTTTAGTATATTTATATATAAATACTTACCATTGTGTTTTAATTATTTACAAGATTCAGTAATGTGCTGTGCAGATTTGCAGTCTTGGAACATTAGGCTATGGCATATAGCCTAGGTGTGTAGGAGTCTATACCAGCTAGGCTCATGTAAGTATACTTTATGATGTTCACACATCACTTAATATCACATTTTGCATAAAGTAACCCAGTTTTTAAGTGACATATGATGACAACTGTTTTAAGGAAGGTCTGTGAACATCAAGAAAATACAGAGAAACCGGGCTCGGTGACTCAGCCTGTAATCCCGTGCCTTTGGGAGGCTGAGATGAGTGGATTGCGTGAGCCTGCGGATTCGAGACCTGCCTGGGCAACTTGGTGAGACCTCATCTCTACAATAAATCAAAAATTAGCCGGGCGTTGTAGCACTCGCCTGTAGTTCCAGCTACTTGGAGGGCTGAGGTGGAAGGATCGCTGGAGCCCAGCAAGTCGAGGCTGCGGTGGCCGGGAGCGGCCACTGCACTCTAGTCTGGGCGACAGAGTGAGACTCCAACTCAAAAAAAAAAAAAAAAAAGAAAGAAAATACAGAGAAACAACTCAATGAAATAATGAAAAAGGAATGACCAAAATGAGAAATTTAACGGCGATTACTCTTAAAAATCAATTTCCGAAACTGAAAACACAAAATGAAATGTAAAAGGCAATGGAGCATGTCAACAGGCAATACAATTGATGAAGCAGAATAAATAATTTGTAGGCTCAGCCGGGCTCGGTGGCTCACCCTGTAATCCCGCGCCTTTGGGAGGCTGAGGTGAGTGGATTGCCTGAGCCCGCGGGTTCGAGACCCACCTGGGC
>NW_007260386.1:772840-792955 GCF_000164805.1 Carlito syrichta | reverse complement strand
GGCCGGGAGCGGCCACTGCACTCCAGTCTGGGCGACAGAGTGAGACTCCAACTCAAAATAAATAAATAAATAAATAAATAAAAAATAATAATAATTTGTAGGCTCAAAAAGCTATTTGAAAATATATGGTCAGAGGAGAATGAAGAAAAGAGAATGAAAAGGAAAGGAATGAAAGTCTATTGAACTTAAGGGGCAACATACAAAGAGCAAATATTTGGGTTATTGGAGTTTGTGTAAAATAAGAGAAAGATAAAGGGGTAGAAAGCATATTTAAATGATAGCAGACAACTTTTCAAATATTGGGAAATATATAAATATCCCACAGTTATTATCAGCTTAAAATAACCAATTATAATTATAGTATGTTTTATGAAGCCTTGTAGTAGTCACAAAGCAAAAACTTATAGTAGACAAAAGATAAAAAGTAAAGAATCAAAGTATACCTCTGCAGAAAATGACCTTGTCACAAAGGAAGTCAGCAAGAGAGGAAGCAAGAAAGAATCCTACAAAATAACCAGAAAGCAATTAATAAAATTGTAGGAGTAAATCCTTACCTATCAATAATTATCTCGAATGTAAATAACTTAAATTTTCCAATAAAAAGATATAAAGTGGCTGAATGGGGGGAAACAATGTACAACTATATGCTGCCTACGAGAAACTCTCTTCATTTTTAAAGTTATAAGATTTTTAAGGTTATAAATAGACTGACAGTGAAGAGATGTAAAAAGATATTCCATATAAGAAAAGACAGAGCACATGAGTGAGCAGAGGTAGCTATATTTGCATCAGATAACATAGATTTAAGTTAGAAATTGTAAAATGAGAGAAAAGGGTCATTATATAATGATAAAGGGGTTCATTAATTAAGGGGATCGGATATTTGTAAATATATGCAATCACCATTAGAGCACCCAGATAGATAAAGCAAATATTAATAGATCTGAAGGGAGAAATAGACTTCAATATTCTACTTTCAGCAATGAACAGATCATCCAGACAGACTTGAATTACATTTTAGACCAAATGGACCTCATAGACATATATAGAACATTTTATCCAACAGCAACAGAATATACTTTTTTTTCCCTGAAGAACACATGGAACATTCTCGAGGATAGATCATATGTTAGGCCACAAAACAAGTCTTAACAAACTTAAGAAGCTTGGAATTATATCAAGTATTTTTTCTGACCACATGGCATGAAATTAGACATCAATAACAAGAGGAATTTTAGAAAGTTTTCAAATACATGGAAATATAACAACATGCTCCTGTAAAATCAATAGGTGAAAGAAGAAATTAAAAGGGAAATCATAAAATATCTTGAGACAAAAGAAAATAGACACAAACATACCAAAACATGGAGTGCAGCAATGACAGTTCTCAGAGGAAAGTTTATAGTAATAAATGGCAACACTAAAAAAAGAATAAATACCTTCGATAAGCAAACCAACATTACACATTCAGAAGTTAGAAAAAGAATAGATTAAGCCGAAAGTTAGCAGAAAGAAGGAAATGATAAAGATCAGAGCAAAAATAAATAAAAGACCAGAAAAATCATTTTAAAAAAATCAACATAGGAACTGATTTTTCAAAAAATAAAATTCACTAAACTTTAGGTAGACAGAGAGAGAGAGAGAGAGAGAGAGAGAGAGAGAGAGGGAGGGAGGGAGGGAGAGAGAGAGAAATACAGAAGAGAGGACTAAAATAAAATTAAAAGTGAAAAAAAGAATTTACAACTGATATCACAAAAAACAAACTGGTTAATAAGAAACTCTAAATAACTGTGTGGCAACATAATGCATAACCTAGAATGGATGCATTTATAGACACAGACAACCTACCCTAACTAAATTATGAATAAACAGAAAATCCAAAGAGGAACACCAGTGAATAAGAAGATTGAATTAGTTATAAAAAGTCTCCCATCAAAGAAAAGACCAGGACTCTATGACCTCACTGCTGAATTGTACCCAGCAGTTGAAGAATTGGGCCTGGTGTCATGTATCTGTAGTCCCAGCTACTTGGGACTGAGGCTGAGGAGAAAGACTTGAGGCTAGGAATTTGAGGCCATAGTGTGCTTATAATTGTGCCTGTGAATGGCCACTGCACTCCAGTCTGGGCAACATAGCAAGACACCATTTATAAAAAATAAAATAAAACAAAATAAAAATAAAAGAATAAAAAAAGAACTAAAACCAGAACTTATCAAGTTCTTCTAAAAAAAAATATACGGGAGGCAATACTTTCAAATACATCTTAGGAGGCCAGCATTACCCTGATGCCAAAGCCATATGAGGATACTACAAGAAAATAAAATTATAGGCCAAAATCCCTACTAAATATAGATGTAAAAATTCACCACAGAATACTAGCAAAGTGAATTAGAAGCACATTAAGTGATCATTCACCATGATCATTTGGGATTTATCTCAGGAATTGTGGGATGAGTCAACATATACAAATGAATAAAAGTGATAACCACAACAGAATAAAGAACAAACATTTATATTATCTCAATAGATGCAGAAAAGGCATTTGGCAAAATTTAGCATATTTTAATATAAAAACTCTCAAGAAATTAGGTATAAAAAGAATGTAACCTAACATAATAAGGGCCATGTATGACAAACCCATAGCAAACATTATGCTCAATGGTGAAAATTTGAAATTTCTCCTCTAAGATCAGAAACAACACAAGGATATCCACTTTTACTATTTCGATTCAACATAGTACTGGAAGTCCTAACCAAAGCAACTAGGCAAAAAAACAAGAGATATCCAAATAGAAAAGAAAGAAGTGAGTTTGTCATTGTTTACAGATAGAATGATCTTACATATAGAAAACCCTAAAGGCTCCATAAAAAAATATTACTAGAAATGATAAGTGAATACAGTCATCAATAGATTTCTGGAAATATTAAGCAAAAATGACAAATAACAAAACCAACTTCTTTTTTTTTCTCATCAACATTATCACAAAATGACACTGAAGGAATAAATGTTATGTGAGGTCCTGCCATATGTTGTTTTCCTCAAGTCATTGTCTGAGAACCCATCAGTGGTATTAAGGGAGAACTTACTGTAAAGTTGCAGGATACAAAATCAACATGAAAAAAATCAGTAGCACTTCTTTTTACTAACAATGCACTATCTGAAAAGCAAATCAAGAAAATGATCCTATTTACAATAGCATTAAAAAAATTAAAATACTTTAAAAACCATAACCAATGAGGTGTAAGATCTGTAAATGGAACACAATAAAACACTGACTTAAAAAATTGAGGAAGAAGACACAACTAAATGAAAAAATAGTCCACATTCATAAATGGGAAGAATCAATATTGTAAAAATGCTCATATTACCCAAAGTGATTCATAGGTTCAATGCAATCCCTATCAAAATCTCAATGATATTTTCTATAAAAATTAAAAAAAAAATTCTAAAATGTGTTGGAAATCACAAAAGATTCCAGAGAGTGAAAGCAATTTTCAGCAAGAACACCAAAGCTGGAGATATCAGACTGCTTGATTTCAAAATATACAACAAAGCTAATGTAATCAAAATAGCGTATTACTGACATATAAACAGACATGATAGACCAATGGAACAGAATATGGAGCTCAGAAATAAATCCATGCATTTACAGTCAATTGATTTTTGTGCCAAAAATATACAATGAGGAAAGAAAAGTCTCTTCGATAAATGGTGTTGGAAAAACTGTATATTTACATAGAAAAGAAATAATTAGACCCTTGTACCACACCATATACAAAAAATCACTCAAAATAGATAAAATACATAAGCATAAGACCTGAAACAATAAATCTACCAGGAGAACACATGGGGGAACTCTCCATGGCATTGATAACAGCAACATTTTAAAAAATGACCTGAAAAGCATATGAAACAAAAGCAAAAATAGACAAATAGAAATACATCAATCTAAAAGACATCTGCACAGCTAGGAAACCAGTCAACAGAGTGAAGAAACACTTCACATATTGTGAGAAAATATTAATCCATACATTTGATAAGGAATTAATATCAACAGCATACAAGGAACTCAACTCAATAGCAAGAAAACAAATACCTCAAATAAAAATGAACAAAAAAACTGTATAGACATTTTTCAAAAGAAGTAATACAAATTGCTAACAGATACATGAAGTATGCTCAATGTCACTAATCATGAGGGAACGAGATATTTCCCCACACCTGTTAGAATGGCTACTATATAAAAGACCAAAGATAACAAGCACCATTAAACTATAAAGAGGAAGAAACTCTGTCATCTGTAACAACATGGATGAAGCTGGATGCTATTATGTTAAGTGAAATAAACCAAGTACAGAAAGGCAAATATCTAATAATATAAGTCGAATCTAAAAAAATTGAGCTTGAAGCAGAGTAAAATGGTGATTATCAGGGAGTGGGAAGGCAGAAGGAACTAAAAAGATGTTGGTCAAAGGATAAAAAATTTCAGTTAGATTGGAGGATTAAGTTTAAGAGTTCTAATGTATAACATGGTGATTATAGTTAGTTGTAACAATGTAGTATTATATTCTTGTAAATCACTGAGACAGTAGTTTTTAAGTGTTCTCAAGAAATGGTATTTGAAGAAATATATATGTTAGTTTGATATAGATATTCACAATATACACATATTTCAAAATATCTTATATACAATGAATATATACAATTTAAATTTCTAAATTAGAAAACAAAAACAAGAAAAGTTTTATATAAAGGTTAAGAAACTTGCCTGACATTATGTTAAGTGAAATAAGTCAGGCACGGAATACAAATACTGTATAATCTCACTTATATGTGAAGTATAAACATGGTAGACTTATAGAAACAGAATAAAATAGTGGTTGCCAGGGGCCAGAGCCAGGGGCATGGGGAGATGTTGGTCAAAGAGAATGAAGTTTCAGTTGAACAGGATGAAAAAGTTATGAAGTTCTATTTTACAGTGTGGTGACTATAGTTAATAATAACGTGTACTTGAAAATTGCTAAGTGAGTAAAACTGAAAAGTTCTAAACACAAAAAATAACTGTGAGGTGATGGATATGCTAAATAGCTTAATCATGGTAATCATTTTACAATGTATACATATATCAACACCAAAATACATTATTTTGTTCTTTCTTTTGATTGACTAGCACTAGTGGGAGTGAGGGGTACATTTAAAACCCAGACTTCTTCACCACTATACAAAGCAGCCATGTAACCAAAATTATTTATACCTAAAAAATTATTAAAATAAAGAGAATTATATTTTGTCTTTTTAAAAACAATTCTCTTTATTTTAATAGCTTTAGGGGTATATTTCTCACTCATAACTTGGCCCTTGAACATTTAGCATAATACTGCAAGAAAGGGATTGGCAGTAGAGGGACACTGCCAGGGGAGGGTGGGTGGGAAGAGGAACATATCATCAATAAGTAGGCTTGATCCTGATCTAGGTGAAGTGAGGTCCAATGGGAGGTCCAAACTTCACCTGTACATAAACCACTTATGTACCCAATCCTGATTTGTACCCCACATCTTTAAAATAAAAACAAATAACCAAAAACAAACCAAAAAAGAGACATTTTAAAAGAGGAATATAAATAAAATTTTAGAATTAAAAGAGGTATTTTAACAAAGTTGCTGAATATGAAAAATCAATTGCATTTTCATATACTAGCAACAACTAGTATTTTTGAAATCATTTTAATTAGAATCCCAACAACAGGAGATGTACAATAGAAGATGTACACAATCCCTCAGAAAATTATAAAACCTTCCTAAGAGAAATTAAAGAACATCAAAATATATGTAAAGGTATTACTTGTTCATGAATTAGATGTCTTAATATTGTATCGCTGTCATTTTTCCCCAAGTTGATGTATAGTTTTAGTGTAATACCGATATATTTTATAATATTATAATAGCAGGATTTTTTCTGTAAAAATTGACCAACTGATTTTTAAAAAGAACAGTCAAAGAACCTTTACTGCCAGAAATCAAGACAAATTAACTAGCTACAGAAATTAGTACAGAATGTATAGGTATGGGGTAGATAAGTTGACCAATAGAACAGCCCATAGAACCCTGAAACAAATCAATACATATTCAGTCACTTGACTTAAAAAAAAAGATGTCACTACTGTTTAGTATAAAATGAGAATTTGGTGAAAAAAAATGGTGCCAACACAATTGTCCTAAAGTTCATCCCCTGCCTTCAATCACAAACAACTTTCAATTTCTCATGGATCACAGATCCAAATATAAAAAATAAAAGAACCAAGTTTCTAGAAAATAATATGGAAAAAGAATATCTTCTCTCACATAGATGGATAAATTGGTATAGATGTATCTATCTCAGTATATCTGTTCTGTAGGTAAGTAGGCCAATAATTCTTAAACAGGACACAAAAAGCACAAACCATGAGAAAAAATAATAATAAATTGAACTTTGTTAATATTCAGCCTTAGATTTTTAAAACTTATCTTTCTACTTGTAAAGATGTAAATTGTAATATGCAATCAGATATTGGAAATAAGAAGGCAATCTTGTCTTTTTTATTACAAGCCACACACACACACACACACACACACACACACACACACACACACACACACACACACGTTCCTCTTTCTCCTATTCTTCCTGAGTGATTGCCCAGAAAAAACTAAACAACCCCACAACTCTGTTTTATACACCCAACATACTTGTCCTTGATTATACATATTGTTAATATTTTATGAGCAAAATTATGTTCATGTTTAGAAAGACAACTGGATTATGATTTGCTTAAATTAATAGACTAGTTCAGACTTATCCAGGTGATCAATCTGACATGACCAGCAGTAAGCTTCACAATAGACTTAATCTACAGGACTTCACCTGTGCTCTGAACTATTATGCCAGACAAACTCAAAACTAAATGGGAAAGGTCTATTGGGTAGGAAAGTGATTAGCACTGGAGTACATATAGGCCTGAAATCTTTTTTTTTTTTTTTGAGTTGGAGTCTCACTCGGTCGCCCAGACTGGAATGCAGTGGCCGCTTCCAGTCACCACAGCCTCGCCTGCTGGGCTCCAGCGATCCTTCCGCTTTAGCCTTCCGAGTGGCCAGAATTACAGGCATGCGCTACCACACCCGGCTGATTTTTTTTTTTTAATTTATTGTAAAGATGAGGTCTCGCTGCCCAAGCAGGTCTCGAACCTGCGGGCTCAGGCAATCCACTCACCTCAGCCTCCCAAAGGCGCGGGATTACAGGCTGAGCCACCGAGCCCGGCTAGGCCTGAAACCTTAACTCAAGACAGCACTCAAACCATAGAGTGATTTAAAACTATGAACTAGAATAGGTATGGTAACTGGGAATAGAGGCAGAAGGAGGAAGCCTAAAAAGACTGGCAGAAAAATCACATTTCTTACAGTGGTGGGAAAAAAGAACATTACACAGCCTATAATAGGAGAAGGTTATTTACTGACAATGGCATGTCATTGTGGCGTGAAGAATAATGCTTGAGGAGAGAGGTCTTCTGCATGGAAAGAGAAAGCACAGTGTGGGTGAAGATTTGAAGGGGAGTAGTGTGTGGGAGCAGAAGAGATTAAAATAGTAGGTCGAGATGCTTAATTAGGAAGGGCTTTACGTAAATCTACTAAGATGTTTTGACTTTATTGGCTAGGCAAAGATTGTGAGCAGGAGATTATTATTTCCAAATTCCACAATCTGATAACTCTAAAAACACGCAAAAAAAAAAAAAAGAAAAGGATGCCAAAAAAATCCCTTTAAGGACCTTGCTTTAATTATCAGAAAATGCAAGCTAATTGTAATAAATCAACAGAACATTAATATGTAAAAGAGTGGGTAATATTCACCATAACACTTCCTCTTGGATGAACTATGGTAACAGACTGATTTTTAAATAATTTTACTTACCAAAGTAAAATAGATCAAAATGTACACACACACACACACACACACACACACACGTTTCATTTATTTCATAAAAATTGGATCATATTATAGACATTGTCCAAAAACATGTTTTGTAAATTCAAAAATAGTAATTACAAATACTGACAATAGCACCTGACACCTTTGAGCTTTTACTATATCCCTGTACTATTCCGAATACTTTATTTGCATTATCTCTTTTAGTCCCTACTGCAGTCTTATCCAATACATACTATTATCTCTATTTTACAGATAAGGAAACTGGACTGAGAGAGGATAAGTAATTTTCCAAAGGTCGGGTCACCTCAGCTGGTAAGTGATAGAGCCCAACTCTGAATCCATGTAATTTGATTCATGGCTCATGCTCTGAACTATTATGCCAGAGGAACAGATTCAGCCAGCCAGATGGGAAGGGATGAGAGTTGGAAGTAATTTTGCAACAGTGGAGTTATAAGAAAAGAAGGACATCAAGAAAATTTCAGAAGCAAAACCTTTAAGACCAGTAATTCACTGCATGTGTAGGCTGAGGGAGAGGAGAGTAACTCACCTTTCTAACCCCAATGTCTGTGTGAAGGGTGTGATGATATCAACCAAGAGGAGAAATAAGTCATTTGATATCAGTTTGGGGCAAGTTTGGGAATTCAGTTTGGGACTGTAAAATAGGACCATTTTCTCTATTTTCCTGCATTGCTGCTGGCTTATAAAATAAGCACTTAGTGATGTGTGTGGGCGGAAGTTCCTATCCTTTTTCCCTTTACTAGTATTTTCTCCCTTCAAAAAAAAAAATCATCTTGTCACTTGTTGAGATAGAAAAAAGAAACATGGAAAGTACTTAGATCATTTCTCTTTTTGATTTGTTCTGTTGAGATATGTATGCCCACTCCTCTCTTTCTCTTTCTCTCTCTCTCTCTCTCTCTCTCTCTCTCTCTCTCTCTCTCTCTCTCTCTCTCTCTCTCTCTTTCTCTCTCTCTCTCTCACACCCCCACCCACACACACACCCACACGCCTGTTCTTGATAGAAATTTCTCCTGTGACATGCTCAGGTCTGACTTTAACCCAAGCACATTAGAACTGTTGAAGCAGCCGGCAATGTTTGTGCTACTTGGCATATGAATGGGTAGTTAAATATAATTTGGGATGTATGAGGCGGTTTGAAATCCCAATTTGGAATCAGCTCCAGGACTTTTTTCTCCCATCCAGTTTTACCAGGAATATGCTAATATGCGCAGTCTCACCTTCCCTGTGTGTTTCTTTTCCTATTTATGAATTTGATTGGCAGGGGAGGATGATAAATTATTGTGCTCAAAACTAAATAGCAGCCCACCCAAATTGATGGTCTTATGGAACATTCATATGGAAGATATGTCCAATAAACAACTTTCAACATAAGTGCCAGGTTTTGTTCCTGAAGAGTTAGACATATAGGTTTGAAGTCCAAAGGAAACACATGAACAGAGAGGGAGTGTGTGAGGAGAGATAATGGAGGGTCTAAAATTTCCAGATAAGTTATTTTGAATATATTCTCTGGTCTGTGAGAAGACAGAAGCTCTAAGCCAATGTATATTTTGAAAAGCATATATATTTATTGATTTATTATTAAATTCTGTTGACACCTACTGAAACTTGTCGGTAACATAGCAACAGCTGATAATCTTCTCTCATACCATGAGACTTGTTTATGGCTCATATATATGGCCCATATACACATCTCACTGTGACATTTAGGGAAGTAGAAAGAGAAGACATTGGTGCAGGTGTCTGAAAATAAATTGCTCTAATACTGCAGTTGTATTAAACTGCCATAAGCAATATTCCCATTGGGCCCATTGATGAAATACTGGCTTAAACAGTGCCTCATGACTAGTTCCAGGACGTTAAATTATGTCTGGGTTTAGCCACTTGTTACAAAGGTAAGATGGATGCCTGGGAATTAACCATGCCAACTGTAGACCTCTAGAATGTTGACAGAGATGAAACATGTTGATGGAGTGCTACACTTCAGACTAATATATTAAAAATGGATTAGCTGAAGAGACAGTGATTCTTGATAGGCCATGGCTTGTGTTGATTCCCTTGTTGCCCTTGAAAAGAAAGAAAAATTCCTGAGATTTTCGAGTGGCACATAGAGATGATGGTATTGGACTGAGAGAGAGGTGGAAAGCATCTCTTCTAGGGCCAGCTCTGTCAACCAACAGCTTGTGACATATATTTGACTTCCCACCAAGAATGAAAGTTTTAAGATTACACAATTCCCATAGAATCTTACAGCTCTAATATGCTTGGGTTAAATAAAAGTATTTTTTTAATTATCAAATAAGTAGAAATCTAAACAAATGTGCTATCTTTGAAACTTTCTTTTCTGTGAGGTTCAGTTTTTTAATTTATTCCCATGAAACTTAATTATGACATTTTGCAAACATCATTTAATTATTTTTCTAAATTTTGTTAAATGTGATCATGATGTTGTCGCTACTTAGGAGAATCTCTTTTAACTTAAGACATACATGCCAGAGAATTTAGGAATTAACTGTTATGATGACTGCAACTTTCAGTGTTCCAGACTGGAAAGGTTTCTTTTATCTTTAATGTAAGATATATTATATCTGCTACTGCTTTATAGCTCGCAAAGTAAAACTGTCACTTTCACAAAGATTATCTTGCTGACCCTTGGCTTTTTAATGCACTTAGGATTACATCTAAAATTCTTACAATATCTACATGGTCTTACATAATCCGGTCCCAGGTTCATTCTTGTTTCCTCGAATGCTCCACTCTGCTTTGTTCAAGAGACTTAAGCCCCATGGGAACTCCAACATATCATACCCTTTCCCTCCTTAGGGTCTTTGCAAATGTTGTTCGTTTTTAACCACGACCCCTATTCTTCCTTGTGGTTCTTCTGTAACTAACGCTTACTCATAGTACCCATCTACAACCCCCAAATTGCAATGGCTGACAGTAATAGCTAGTTTCTCAGTCTTGCTTTGACTTCTACGACAATCTTCTAAAAATACTGGAAAACGTATTCCCTTCACAAAGTCTTTTCCTTCATCTGTAAAATGGGCTCATGATATCCATCCATCTTAGATCATAGACTTTTTCACTGCACTTAGATTATAATACAAACTCATTAAGCACAAGCTGACACCAGTGACCTGACACCAGTTTAGAGCTTTGACCTTATTATGAATCACTTTCCTTCTTCTTCAGTTTGGTCCCACTACAGTTAAGTCCTCCTGGCTCTTTGGAAGAATCCTGCTTCCTTGGTGTCATATAACTTTCCCTGCTCCTGGGAGGCTTTAACTCCCACTCCACAACTAACTAGTTCCTACTCTCCAGGTCCTAGTTGATAACATCTTTTCTAGAGAAGGCTTTTGAGCTTTCCAATTTAAAATGGAATGCATCACTACTCCTAGGAACTAATTATTTTCTTTCAAAAGAGGAGGCAATAAGTTTAGTGGTTAACAATGCAGGCTCTGGAGTCAGACTGCCTGGACTTGAATCCCAGCTCTGATACTTACAGTAGCTCCCCTCCCCCATTCATGGGGGATATTTTCCAAAACCCTCAGTGGATGCCTGAAATTTTAGATAGTCCTGAACTTCATTGCTGTCAAATGAAACATGTTTCTGTTTCTGTTTTCCACCCAAATTTAGCACCTTTCCCATCTTAACACTAAACATGTACTGTGGTTGTAACTGTTGCAATTTGAGGTGAGACAGCAAAATTAGCACAAATTTTAATTTTCTTCTTCACAATTTTACAGATGAAAGATTCATTCTTACTGTAGATCCTAACAACCTCCACATACAATTTATTTTTCTTGGCCTAGTAAGTCAAGAAGTTTTACCTTTTTATTTAAAGGAAGCATTTTTTGGCTTCTCCTTGACATATTTGAATTGTCAACATCATGACTCTTGTGTTTTGGGAAAATTATTAGGTAAAATAAATGTGACTTGAAGACAAGCACTGTCATACCATGTGACATGTTAATCCGATAACAGATAGTTACTAAGTAGCACAGGTGGATAGAGTCTAAAGCATGGGTCATCTAGACAAAAATATGATTCATGTTCTGAGTGGACGAAGCAGAACAGTGTGAGATGGCTCAAGTTTTCATCATGCTTCTCAGAACAGCATGCAATTTAAAACTTATGGATAGCTTATTTCTAGAATTTCCCATTTAATAAGTTTGCAACCATGGTTGATTATGGGTAACTGAAACTGCAGAAAGTAAAGCTGAGGGTAATGAAGGACTATCATATTTACTAACTGACCTTAGGGAAATTACCTGAACTTATTTTCCTTATCTTTAAAATGGGTATAAGAATAGTACTTACCTCATAAAACTGTTACAAGGACGATGTTTATAAATGTAAAAGGCTTCACACAGTGACTGCCACACATGAAGTCCCTAATAAATATCAGTTATCATCATAATACTTCCAATAATTATCATAGACTTATGTGTTTTTTGAACATTTGCCTTTTCAAATTGAAAGGAATTTTAAATATCCTCTTAATTGGTCACTTCCTTGACTCAGAAATCCTTTCTCTGATATTCATGACAAACACTTAGATCTTGTTTTAAAACTTTCTTAGAAGAATTCATTATATTTCAAAGTAGCCCTCCATTTCTGTAGGTTGTTATGTGAAATTGAGATTTGTGTTCTTGTAAATTCTACCACTGACTCTTCCTTCTAGGAACAAAACAAAACAAAATATTCAGTTTCCTTTTCTAAATGGCAGCTGTTCCTATGTTGGAGGCAGCTTTCCTGATAACCCAAGGAGCACCACTTGTGGTGCCAACATCCCCGGTCCCCATCTTCCAGTCAGCTCTTGAATCTAGAGCGAATCCAGATTCCCTCTGCTTCATGCCATGTGAGTCTGACAAAGTTTGTTTTATGGAGCTCAGTGATAAATGAGTGGAATTGAATGTGTGGGTCATAGCTAATGTGAGTGTGAATGAGGAGGTGCACTGCAGAAGTAAAGTTAGACAGTGCTGGTTACATGCTTTGAAAGCCAGCACATTGATAGAGTTTGGGGACATGCTCTCATCTCATGAGACTCTTCTCAATTTCTTCTTCTCATTTGTACATACCCTCATCCTTCCAGAACATGTGCAGAAGTCAGCCAATCAATCAGTACTCAGTGGATGCCTGTGATGTGCATGACTCTTTTCTGAGTCTAGGGGACAAGACACCTGTACTCATGAAGACCAGGTTCATGCAACTTTCCTGTTAAGACAGTAGGAAATTGAAATGTGAACTCAAAATTGACATTTGGGCTTTTACAGGTGGTTGATTTTTCTAACAGAACTACTGAGTTTATGTCAAGACTTTAGTTCAGTCAACATTGGTCAAGTACCTACTACTTGCCAGTAACGGTAGACCTGAAATGAAACAGGAAACAAGAAGACAAGGCCATACAACAAACTGAAGTCAACGGAAAGGGTAACGAAAAGGATAAACATTTGCAATATTGAGTTCCAGCTTTTAGGAGTTCCTAATACTTACACTGAGGTGGGAGTGGGAGATAGGTGTGGCCAAAGCAGGCTGCAGGTTTGGTGAAGCTGTCAGAGATGTAGAATGTGGAATCCTAGACCTGAAAGAAACTTACTAGAAAGTCTCTTGTACATTCCCCAGCCCTTAAGTAAGTAAAAATCTATAACTGAGGAACGGTATTGTCTTAATAAAGATCTCTTGGGGGCATACCTTATGATATTTGTATCTGATATAAAAATTACATCCATTCTTTCTTCTTTATAACTGCAGTTTCTCTTCTGTCCATTTCCCCTATTTTGTTTGACAATCATATAGACAATCTGGTCAACACACTGCTCCTCAAATGATTCCCCCATGTCTACTGCTAAACTGCCGAGGCCCACATAGAGACTGTGACATTACAGTCACTGCTAAGCTAGAAAGGTCGCTCCAGTGGCAAATGGCACTAAGCTACTTGGGTCTTTTTTTTATTAACTCTAGTACATAAAGGTTGCTGGTAGAAAGCCCTTGTAATAACAGTCAACTGCTCCTAAGCATCTGAGCCCTTAATGAAACCCCATCCTCCTCCCCAGAGGAGGGAAGAATTGTTGGTTTTCTCTCTCAATTATTTTTCCAGTCTATTAAATTGTCACAACCCCTGTGTCTCTGTGAGAGGCGGGTGTCATCGTAGCTCATTTCCTGGAGACAGGGAACAGAGTTGCCAGAGTAGCTGTTTTCTGAGTCTGTTTTACCACCACCAGAGAAAAGAAGGTGATGATGGAAAGGCTCAAAAGTAACGGCAGAGACGTCCTGGAGAGATTTATGAGACATGCAACAAGCGGATCGAGGATGTTTGTGCCATCGGGTTATATAAAATATGCAATTTTAATCCACTAAGCAGTTTATCTTTTCACGCAGCTTAGTTTGCTGGGATAATTACCTTCCTGAGCAGTCCATGTCATGTACGAAGCAAAGTGTGTGCAAAATACACAAATCTGTGTGTGCTATTGGAAAACACGAGAGAGGAAGGAGGATTTTGCAAAACATGCTGTAGACAATTAATGCAGGAAGTGTGCTGGAAGTTTCACTCCTCTTGTTAACAAAAGTGTTCAGCTTTATTTTCTTTTAGAACAAGAGCTAACTGAGCCTTTACCAAACATTAGATACTGTGCTATGTACTTTTCAAGCACGAGATAGGTTCAAAGAGGTTCAATAATTTACCCAAAGATGTGTAGTGAGAATATATGTCTGGGCTCAGATTTGACCACAGGCAGTCTGCCGTAGAGCCTAAATCTCCTTTCCTGACCCAAGTCATCTGTGCTCCTACTGAAAACTAACACCTTCACCCATGGCTGACACCCTTCCCCTACTGCCTAATACAGACATAGCTCCAGCAATCGTCCCCACTTTCTCCTGAGACATTCATTTCCCATTATCTATGTGATCTTTCCCATCCGCATGCACATATGCTGCTGTTTCTCCCATCTTATAGAATCTCATCCTGTCTCTGTTCCACCCCATTTCTCTGCCCCCCTTTATAGCAAAACTACTCAAGAGATCGGTTTATACTTACTGTCTTCAATTCTTCTCCCCTAATTCTCTTCTGAATCCACTCCAATCAGGCTTTCATTCCACATTCCAGACACTGTTTCTCTAATGGCCACCTACAAGTTGCAGTATGTGTCACTGATCACCACCTCTTTCTTGAAATATTTTCTACTTTTGGCTGCCAAACATGCATAGTACTAGTTTTCTTCCTTCCTAAATGTCCATTCCTTCACAGTATCCCTCACTGGTTTCTCTTCATTTTCCTGATATCTTCATGGTGAAGTAGTATAGAACTTATTCCTAGGACTTCTCTGTTCTGTCTACACTTACTGCCTTGTGCGGATGTCTCTAGAATTCATATCACCAGCATGGAACCCTCCTCATTATCCATCTTTTTATTTAATATCTTCCCTTGGATGGCAAATAGCCATCTCAAACTCCACATATCTCAGACTGACCTAGTGACCTTTCCCCTTCTCAGCCAAATTCTACACATCTCAGTTAATGACAATTCAAAATTATAATTCCATTTATTATTCAGTATCTTTCTCTCCCTCCCTCCTTTCCCTCCCTCTTTTCTTTCTTTCTTTCCTTCTTTCTCCCTCCTTCCCTCCCTCCCTCTCTCTCTCTTTCTTTCTTTCATTACATAAGTCAAATCTGTGATGTTACCTTTGATTCCTCTATTTCTCTCATAATCCACATCTAATCTTTCTGAAAACATTGTTAGCTCCATGTTCAATATATATCTAGACTCTTATTGCTACTCACCCTTTACTGACACTACCCTGATCTGTGTCAATATTAAATATTACCTGGGTTGTTGCAATTGCCTCCTAGATGCCTGTCTTTTCCTCCATCTTTTCCTCTTCCATCCTGGTCTCAGTATTTCAGTCATTATGGTCATTTTGATTTGCCACTCAGATTTTCTGGCAAGATGGCAACAGGACAGGCTGGACTGTGAGAGTCTCCACAAAACCGAGTGTCCATAAAGACTCTCTGCATGAGTGGTTGTGTCCTAGTGGGTGAGTGAAAGCCCGTCTGAGGGTAGATTCAGATTCATGCACCTGGGACTCTCCTCTGGAGGTGACTGCAACCCCCCACCATCCTGAGATTAGAGTCCTGGGTGCACAGGATCATCTGCTCTCAGCCTGAGAAAACCCTGCTGAATTCAGCTGATGCTCATCACCTGGAGCCCAGCCCACACCATCACTTGTGACAGCAAAGTGGCTAGAGCCAGGATCTGTGGAGAGAGCAGTTGGGGAGAGCTAGAGAGGAGCCCCACCACCACTGAGGGGTGAGGAAATGCCAGCCAGAGCCATTTTCTCTGTCCCAGGACCAAGTAGAGACCTGCATTGCCATACCCAGGCCCACCCAGCCTACAACTTGGGACCTAGAGGTAATCTCATCAAACGTGGAGTGACAGACTCCCCTCCCCCACGCTGGATCAGACACAGATACCTCAGATCTGAGTGGGAGACTTGACAGGCAGCAAACTGGGTGTGTCCAGATCTGATCCACCCTCCTCCCAGAGTAGGTCTGGGGCATCTGACCCATGCTGAGAGCAACCCTATTAGCCTACGCTGAGAGCAGAGAGAAAGGAAGTTGGACTTACAGGAACCACCTCAGAGTGAGTTTTGGTTTTTGTTTGTCTGTTTGTTTTGCTTGTTTTTTATTTTAGTTTTTTCTTTTTTCTCTCTTTCTTTCTGTTTTTGATTATGTTTTCATACTTGCTTGGTTTCTGTTATTTTATTGCTGTTTTTAGACTGTCTGTGTATGGGTTTTTTTGACAGAGAGTACATCAATAGGCGGTCTCTGTCAGTTTGTGTGTCTGTATGATTGTATGTTTTAGTTTTTTTTTAATTCTTTTTTGTCTTTGCGTCTCTTTTCATTTGTCAGTTTGTATGCCTGTCCATTTCCCCTTATTTTCTCTCTTTACCTTTGTCTCCTCCCCCTCCTCCTTCCTTTTTTCATTCTTTTCCTTTCTCTTACCTCATTTTGCTTTTAGGGGGCAAACCTATACCCCCAGTGTATGGAAAGACTGTAAGGCAGTGGGGAATGGGTTCCAGGGGGCCCACACACCTATTAGTGGATACTGGATCTGAAGATACTTTCTGAACCACAGCTCCTACCTCAATTAAATCTCAAAACTGCAGAAAGTATAGCACCCCCCGAGTCCATCTTCAGAATTGAACAAAGCCAGAGGATCCACATAAGGAAGAATAGGAGATTGAGCAAACAGAAGTAAAAGCTACCCCCAATCCTTGAACAACATAATTAAAGAAGAGGCTAAAAAAATAGGGAGGAAAACTACACAATTAAAGACAAACCAAAAGAAGAATATGAGTTTCACACAGACCCCTGGGAAGTCAGTTGCTGAGAATACAGACTTTGGAATGCAAACAATGAAGAGCCCCCAGAATGTCTCAAAACAAAAACCCAGATATCAAGACATTAATAGAGAGAATAAATAGAATCAAGGAGAGACAAGAGGAAAGAATGAAGGAGCTGATAACTGAGATAACAGCAATAAAGAACACAGTGAATGAAATAAATAATAAACTGATAAGTATGGAAAGCAGAATTAGTCAAGCAGAAGAAAGAATCTCAGTTTGAGAACCAAAATATGGAACTAACCCAAACTGTTAAAAACAAGGAAAGAAGCTTAAAAAGACAGAGCAAAACCTTTAAGAGATGAGCAATTATTCAATAGGTTAAACCTAAGATTAATTGGACTTCCTGAGGCAGAAAGAGAGACAGAGACCACCCTGGAACAAATATTCCATGAAATTATCCAAGATAACTTTCCTCATCTTATCAGTGACACAACCATTCAAATACAAGAGATTCAGAGAACCCCTGCAAGATGAGAAATGTGTAGACCAACTCCTAGGAAGATAGTAATTCAATACACAAAGTAGGTATAAAAGAAAAACTCTAAAAGGCAGCAAGAGAAAAGGGTCAGACTACCTACTAGGAAAGGCAAATTAGAATACCAGCAGACTTATCTACAGACACACTTCAGGCTAGGAGAGCTTAGAGCCAAAGTTTTAAAGATATATAATTTCAACCAAGAATTACTTACCCAGCTAAGCTAAACATCAGTGATGGAGAATTAAAATCTTTCCCATACACTCAATCTCTAAGAGCTTATACTGCCTCCAGATCAGCTCTACAAGAAACATTTAAGAATGTATTAAACACAGAAGAAGGGGAAAAAAAGAACAGCAACACTCTTCACAAAAATTCAGGAAAAAGATAGAAAACACACATGAATCAACCCCAAAATAAAAAAAAGACAACAAACAAATGGCAATAGCAAACTCTGTAAGAACCCATGACAGGGATAAACTCTCACATTTCAATAATTCGCCTGAATGTTAATGGACTAAAGGCACCACTAAAAAGACATAGAATGGAAAAATGGATAAAATATCATGAGGCAACAATATATTGTCTCTAAGAGACTCATCTCACCAGAAAGAACACTCACAGACTCAAAGTAAGAGGATGGGGAAACAAAATTTCAGGCAAATGGAACAAAAAGAAAGCAGGAGTCATAATCTTAATATCAGGCAAAATAGTCTTTAAGCCATCAAAAACTAAAAAGGATGCAGAAGGTCACTACATAATGATAAAAGGTTTAATCCATCAACAAGAAATATTCATCCTAAACATATAAATACCAACATAGGAGCACCAAATTTCATTAAGCAGCTTCTATGTAAACTTAAAAAAGATATTGACTCTAACACTATCATAGCTTTGGACTTAAAAACCCCACTCACAATCGTAGACAGATCATCAAACAAAAAATCAAAAAGGAGATCTGGAACCTCAATGTGATGTTTTACCAAACAGACTTAACTAATACCTACAGAACACTCCACCCAGCAACTATGGAATCTACCTTCTACTCATCACCACATGGAACATACTCTTAAGATTGACCACATCCTCGGCCATAAATCAAGCATAAAAAATTTTTACAAGATTGAAATCCTGCCATGCACCTTCTGAGACCACAGTGGAGTAAAAATAAATGTCAACCTTAACAAAGTTCCCCCAAAACCCACAAAGACATGGAAACTAAATAGCATGATGCTAAGCAACTCTTGGGTTCACATGGAAAACAAAACAGAGATTAGAAGATACCTGGCAACAAATGAAAATGAAGAAACATCTTGCCAAAAACCTCTTGATATCATGAATGCAGTACTAAGAGGGCAATTTATATCTCTATGAAAACACATGAAGAAAATGGAAAGATCACAATTTAACAGCCTAACAATTCACCTAAGGGAGCTGGAAAAGCAAGACCACCAAAACCCTAACTTCAGCAGAAGAATCCAAATTACCAAAATAAAAGCCCAAATCTGGGACACAGAAGACAAAAAGATAATACAAAAAAACAAATGAAACAAAAAATCTGGTTCTTTGAAAGGATAAACAAGATGGATGATCCCCTAACTAGACTTACCAAGAAAAAGAGAGAAAAAGCTCAAGTAAACACAATCTGAAATACAAAAGATCAAGTCACAACTGACCCCGAAGAAATACAAAATATTATCAGAGACTACTATGTACACTTATATGGAAACAAACTTGAAAACCTAAAGGAAATGGAGGACTTTCTGATATCACATAACCTCCCCATGTTGAAACAAGAAAAAATCAAGACCCTAAACAGACCAATAACAATCCTGGAAATTAACAATGTTATAAGAAAACTACCTAACAAAAAAGGTTCATTGATTGATTGTGCTTCATTGATTCTATTAGTTTAATGACTTAATTCTATTCCTACTGTATTGTTCCCTTTTTTCTCTTTTCCTTTTCCTTTTCTTCTCTTTTCTTCTGTCTGTAAACCATGTCTTTGTATAGAGGAACAGCACACTAATAAGGTGGTTGGATAGCTGGTATGTTAGCATCACTATATGTTTTATTTTTGTTTGTATGAGAGTTGGTTCGACTGTAGCTGTGGTCTATTGTTTTTATCTGTTTCAGTATAGGCCTCTCTCTCTATTTGTTGGCACACTCATTTGTTTCCCCCCTTACTCCTCTATCTCTCCACTCCCCTCTTCACCCACTATCTGCTCCATTCTCTCCCTCTGCTAACCACATTTTATTTC
>NW_007260386.1:772110-772820 GCF_000164805.1 Carlito syrichta | reverse complement strand
CAGAACTGCAAAAGGACCACCTCCAACCTACAGTGCAACTTCAGAATTGAACAAAGTAAGAGGACATACATAAAGAATAGGAGATTGAACAAACAGAAGTAAAACCAATCCCTTTACCCCTGAATAACAGAATTAAAGAAGACGGTGATGTGGAGGGAAGGAAAAAGTAGGGAGGGGGAAAAACCGCACAAACGAAGAAAAACCAAAAGAAGAATATAGGTCTTACACAGACCCCTGGGATATCAGACATTGAGAAAACAGATTCTGGAACACAGACAATGAAGAGTCCCCAGAATGACTGGCTACATGCAACAAACCCAGACATCAAGACATTAATGGAGAGAATTTAAAAAATTGAGGAGAGACAAGAGGAAAATAGGATGGAGCTGTTGTCAGAAATGACAGCAGTAAAGAATACTGTGATGGAAATGAACAACAGACTAATAAGCATGGAAAACAGAATCAGCCAAGCCGAAGAAAGAATCTCAGAGCTCAAAGACCAAAACACAGAACTAACCCAAACTGTCAAAAGCATAGAAAAGAAGCTCAAAAAGACAGAACAAAACCTGCAAGAGATGAATGATCACTTCAAGAGACCAAACCTAAGAATAGTTGGGCTTCCTGAGGCAGAGAGAGAAACAGAAGCCACACTGGAACAGACATTACATGAAAATCATTCAAGAAAACTTCCCTCATCTCATTAATGATGA
>NW_007260386.1:771546-772090 GCF_000164805.1 Carlito syrichta | reverse complement strand
TAGCAGCAGATTATCCACAGAAACCCTTCAGGCCAGAAGAGCCTGGAGCCATATTTTCAAAGTTTTAAAAGAGAAACAATTTCAACCAAGAATAACCTACCCAGCCAAACTAAGCTTCATTAATGAAGGAGAATTGAAATCTTTTCCAGATATCCAATCCCTAAGAACCTACACTGCCACCAGACCACCTTTACAAGAAACACTTAAGAAAGTACTGAACACAGAAGAAAAAGAAAAAAGAACAACAGCATTCTTCACAAGAGTACAGGCAAAAGATTAAAAACACACATGAACCAACTCCAAAACCCAAAGAAAGACAACAAATAAACAGGTTCAACTCTGTAAGAACCTTATGACAGGGATCAACTCTTGCATTTCAATTATTAGCCTAAACGTGAACGGACTAAATGCACCACTGAAAAGACATAGATTGGCAAAATGGATAAAATATCATCAGGCAACAATCTATTGCCTTCAAGAGACTCACCTCACTAGAAAGGACACCCACAGACTCAAAGTAAGAGGATGGGAAACAAGCTTCCAG
>NW_007260386.1:768103-769651 GCF_000164805.1 Carlito syrichta | reverse complement strand
ATATCACTAGATGCAGAAAAGCTTTTGATAAAATCCAGCACCCCTTCTTGATAAAAACCCTTGAACATCTAGGCATACGGGGAACATACCTCAAAATAGTAAAAGCCATCTACGAGAAACCCACAGCCAGCATACTCCTAAATGGACAAAAATTGGAACCAATTCCCCTGAAAACTGGAACTAGACAAGGATGCCCACTCTCTCCCCTCCTGTTCAACATAGTATTGGAAGTCCTGGCTAAAGCAATCAGAGAAGAGGAGGCAGTCAGAGGTATTCAAATAGGAAAAGAGGAAGTCAAGTTATCTCTCTATGCAGATGATATGATGGTGTACCTTGAAAACCCAAGAGAATCTGTCAAAGGCCTCCTTACATTGATAAAAGCCTTTGGCAAAGTCTCAGGATACAAAATAAATGTACAAAAGACAATCGCATTTCTCTACACCAATAATAAACAAACAGAAACCCAAATAAAAAACACAGTTCCATTCACAATAGCCACAAAAAAAATGAAATACCTTGGCATCTTCCTAACCAGAGACGTGAAAGACCTTTACAATGAAAATTACAAAACACTGCTCAAAGAAATCAAAGTCGACATGAACAAGTGGAAAAATATCCCATGCTCATGGATCGGAAGAATCAACATTGTGAAGATGTCCATCTTACCTAAGGCAATCTACAAATTCAATGCAATACCCATTAAATTACCAACAACATTCTTCTCAGACCTAGAAAAAACAACACAGGAATTCATATGGAAACACAAACGTCCAAGAATAGCCAGAACAATCCTCAGCAAAAAAAACAAAGCAGGTGGTATCATAATACCAGATTTCAAACTTTACTATAAAGCTACAATCATCAAAACAGCTTGGTATTGGTACAGGAACAGGCATATAGATCAATGGAACAGAATTGAGATTCCAGAAGCAAAACCTCAATTCCTCAACCAACTCATCTTTGACAAAGCCCCCACTACCTACCAATGGGGAGAGGGGAACCTATTCAGTAAATGGCGCTGGGAAAATTGGCTGACCACATGCAGAAGATTGAAACAGGACCCCTATCTATCCCCATGCACAAAGGTTAACTCCAAATGGATCAGAGACCTAAATGTAAAACCTCAAACCATAAGAACCTTAGAAAAGGAAGGAAATACTCTCATGGAAATCGGAACTGGCATCCAATTCCTGTACAAAACCCGAAACCCACAGGACTTAAGAGAGAAGATAGACAAATGGGACCTTATTAAACTGACAAGCTTCTGCAAAGCCAAAGAAACCATCAAGAGAGCAGGGAGACAGCCTACAGACTGGGAAAAAGTATTTGCCAACTCTAGGTCTGACAAAGGCTTAACATCCTGAATCTACAAGGAACTGAAACGTACTGAAAAGAAGTAAACAAACAACCCCATTATAAAATGGGCAAAAGATATGAACAGACACTTCACAAAAGAAGACATTTGAGAAGCCAACAAACACATGAAGAAATGCTCAACCTCACTAATCATCAGGGAGATGCAAATCAAAACCACACTGAGATACCACC
>NW_007260386.1:687827-767260 GCF_000164805.1 Carlito syrichta | reverse complement strand
AACGTAATTGTACACCTAACCCTTAACTGTACCCCACAAAACCATAATAAAAAATACTGATAAAAAAAAAAAAGCCCTGGACCAGATGACATTCCAGCAAAATTCTACAAAACATACAAGGAGGAGCTGGTACCAATCCTAATGAAAGTATTTCAATCAATTGAGAAAGATAGAAGTCTCCCCAAATCATTTTGCAAAGCAACATCATATTGATAACCAAACCAAGTAAAGATCCAACAAAAAAGTGGTCTACAGGCCAATATCCTTGATGAACATAGATGCTAAAATTCTCAACAAGATTTTAGCATATCAGATTCAACAACACTTCTCATAAATCATCCACCACGACCAAGTAGACTTCATCCCTGGGATGCAAGGCTGAATCAACATTCGTAAGACCATAAGCATAATTAAATACATCAACAGATGTAAAAATAAGAACCACGTGATTTTATCATCATACACAGAAAAAGCTTTTAATAAAATCCAGCACCCCTTCTTGGTAAAAACCCTGAGACATCCTGGCATAAATGGAACATACCTCAAATTAGTCAAGGCCAGCTTACTGCTAAACAGACAGAAACCCAGCTTACTGCTAAACAGACAGAAATAGGAACATTTCCCCTGAAAACCGGAACAAGACAAGGATGCCCGGTCTCACTCCTCCTTTTCAACAAAGTTTTGAAAGTTCTAGCTCCAGCAATCAGAAGAGAAAAGGAGATCAAGTAATCCAAATAGGAAAAGAGGAAGTCAAGTTATCCCTCTTTGCAGATGACATGATGCTATACCTCGAAAACCCAAGAGAATCTGTCAAAAACCTCCTTGCACTAATAAAGGGCTTTGGCAAAGTTTCAGTATAAAATCAACGAGCAAAAGACAGTCACCTTTCTATACACCAAAAATAAACAAACAGAAACCCAAATAAAAAGCACAATTCCATTTACAATAGCCTGGAAAAAAATTAAATACCTTGGCATCTTCTTAACCAGAGACATGAAAAGCCTTTACAATTACAACTACAAAACATTGCTCAAAGAAATCAAAGATGACACAAACAAATGGAAAAATATTCCATGTACACAGACTGGAAGAGTCAATATTGTTAAGATGTCCATCCCACCCAAGGCAATCTACAGATTTAACACAATACCCATTAAATTGCCAGCAGCATTCTTCTCAGACCTGGAAACAACAATACAGGAATTCATATGGAAACATAAATGATCACCAATTGCCAAAAAAATCCTCAGCAAAACAAAACAAATAATAAAAAAAAAAAACCCTAAAAAAACAAAGCAGAAGGTATCACACTCCCAGACTTTAAACTTTATTAAAAGGCTGAAATAATCAAAACAGCCTGGTATTGGTACAAGAACAAGCATATAGACCAATGGAGCAGGATAGAGATTCCAGAAGCAAAACCTCAATTTCTCAACCTACTCATTTTTGACAAAACCTTCAACATCAGCAACTGGGGAGAAGCGAATCTGTTCGGTAAATGGTGTGGGGAAAAACTGGTTGAACATATGCAGAGGAGTAAAACAAGACCCCTACCTATCACCATACAAAAAAAAAAACAAAACTCTAAATAGATCAAAGACCTAAACGTAAAACCTCAAACTATAAGAACCTTAGAAAATGCAGGAGACACCCTCATAGAAATTAGAACTGACAACCAATTACAAATCAAAACCCCAAGTGCCCATGCTGTAAGATATAAGATAGACAGGACCTCATTAAACTAACAAGCTTCTGCAAAGCCAAAGAAACCATCAATAGAGTAGGGAGCTAGCTCACAGACTGGGAAAAAATATTTACCAATTCCATGTCTGCATAAGGCCTAGCATCAAGGATCTACAAGGAACTCAAACGTGCTATAAAGAACAAAGCAAACAGATCCATGACAAAGCAGGCAAAATATATGTATAGACTGTTCTCAAAAGAAAACATACAAGCAGGCAACAGATACATGAAAAAAATGCTTAGCCTCACTAGTCATCAATGAAATGCAAATTAAAACTATACTGAGATACCACCTAACTCCAGTCAGGGTGGACACCATCAATAACTCAAAAAATACCATATGTTGGAGAGGATGTGGTGAAAAAGAAACACTTCTACACTGTTGGTGGGAGTGTAAACTAGTACAGCCTCTATGGAAAACAGTGTGGTGATTCCTAAAAGTTTTAACAATTGACCTTCCATAAGACCCTGCAACCCCACTTACTGGGAATATACCCAGAAGAACTCAAATCACTCTCTGAAAAAGATACCTGCACACTTATGTTTATTGCAGCATTGTTCACAAAAGCAAGAACATGGAACCAATCGTGTTGCCCATCAAAACAGGACTGGACAAAAAAAAAATATGGTACATGTACACAATGGAATATTATGCAGCCATAAAGAAGAACAAAATCATGAATCTGCAGCAAACTGGGTGGACTTAGAGTCTATAATACTGAGTCATCTTTCACAGAAACAAAGAATTGAGTATCACATGTTCTCCCTCATAAACAGAACTTGAACATCTATTGTAATATTATAAGAAAAAGATTGGCAGTAGCTGGAAACTGCAGGAGGAGTGGGGAGGCGGGGAGGTGGGATTGGCAGTAGTGGAAATCTGCCTGGGAAAGGGGAGGGCGCATCTCATCAACAAGGGTACCTGCATAATGAATATTTGTATACCTAACCTTGAGTTGTACCTCACATCTTTAAAATAAAAAAATTAAAAGTTAAAAATAAATAAATAGATAAATTTGCCACTCAGCTCATGTTATTTCTCTGTTTAAAAACACTTCAGTAGCTCTTCAGCTAACTCAGAAAACACAAAGTTCTTACAAAAGCCCTATGTGATTTGTCTCATCCCACCCTCCAAATTGCTGAATGATTGATTGAGATAATAATGGTCTATCTTTTTTCCTGGCCTCCTGAAATACCCCTTCTTCAGATACCCATGTTATTTGTTCTCATTTCCTCTTTCAGGTCTTTGCTCAAATGGCTGTTTTTGAGTGCTGTTTTTCCTTTTTTTTTTTTTTTTTTTGTGAATTGGAGTCTCACTCTGTCACCCAGACTGGAGTGCAGTGGCCGCTCCCAGCCACTGCAACCTCGACCTGCTGGGCTCCGGCTATCCTTCCGCCTCAGCCTTCCGAGTAGCTGGAACTACAAGTGCGTGCTACCACACCCGGCTACTTTTTTGATTTATTGTAGAGATGAGGTCTCGCCAAGTTGCCCAGGCAGGTCTTGAACCCACGGGCTCAGGCAATCCGCTCACCTCAGCCTCCCAAAGACACAGGATTACAGGCTGAGCCACCGAGCCCGGCTGTTTTTCCTAACTGCCATATTTTAAATTGGCCCCCACACACATACACTTGCATAATTTATTCTCCCTTCCTGCATTATTTTTTCTGTATCATTTAGTGTCCTTTAGCATACTACATTATTTACTTCTGTATCCCCCACTAGGTACAAATTCCCTGACAGCAGTTTTGTCTGTTTTCTTCACTGCTGTCTTCCAGAGCTTAGAACAGTGCTGGAAACATTACTAAGCAACTATTTGCTGAATGAATGAGTCTTAATAGTCATTACCTGGAGTGTGGTGGAAAGGACATCACACCATAGCTTCATCTTCCAAGTAGGTTGGTGAGCTGCCCTGGATTAGTGTTGGAAACTGCAGCTGCAACCCCATCTGTTATAAGGTTTATGTTTACTTGTGAGAGGAATAGAGTGTAGGGGTTTTATGCACAGCTTTGAAGCCAGATGGCTCAGTTATGGATTCCACTTCTAGCACTTCTAGCACTTGAGTAAGTTTCTAAAACTTTTTGTGTCTCATATTTTTCTCATCAGCAAAAAAAGAGGTATAATAATATTACCTGAGATGGTTGCTGTACAGATTCAATAAGTCAGTATAATACCAAGTACTTAAATCAATAACTATCACAGGGCTTAAACCAGCACCATATAAGTGGGATTATAACACTAATAATGATGATGATAACAATAAAATTTGTTTATTAAGAAAATTCAATGAGACACTATAGAAGACCCTGAAAACTCTTCCATTTTAAAATTATTCAGCTTAAAATGTATATTACACCCTATAAGATGCTTCTTAGTGACATTATATGAAGAAGAAAACACCTCTATCACAAAATGACCTGTAAGTATAGTAATTTTATAACAGCAGCTAACATTTATTACTTAGCACTTTACATATATTTAAAGATTTAAACAGAGGAGAAAGAAATTAATTAGTTTGCCCAATATCATAAAGCTATTATGTGATAAAGACAGAATAAAAGTCTGATGAATTTGCATAGCTATTTTAATAGAAAAACATGCTTTCATTGAGGATTCCTAAAGTATGAAGAAATATATTCGGTTCACTACCTAAAAAGTCTATATTACCAAAAACAGCCAGGATGAGTTTAAATTAACAATATCTATAGCAGTCAGATATATCCTTTAAACTTTTCAAGTGCATTGTTTCTCAAAATGTGGTTATGATACTAATGTTCTCAATTTTAGGATGTCTTGAATAATTTTTCCTCTTAGTAAAGTACTGAAATTTTAAAATGATTTAAACAGAGTGAATCCAAGGCTATCACCGAAATTATGTCACTCTTCCTATGATATGCTTTCTAAACAGGGAAAGAAAGGTCAAAGTTACAGTTAGAATGCTGAGAATTACACATAATAGATAGCTTGGATGCTGCAACAATTCTTGGTAGAGAATGATTACTGGTGTGTAATTAATAGTTGTGGTGATTACTATGGCACTTACAAGACACAATTATATAGTTATATTCATTTCTGAGGTTTCATCAAGATCTGGGTGTACCCACTGAAAAGTGTCACTCATTGGAGCAGCATGTGTGATGTATGTTATAACAAAAGAAGGGGTTGAAACCTTCTGAACTAGATGGTGACATATAAATAAGTGTAAGAAACTATTAATTTAAAAATGGAAGAGTTTTCAGAGTGAAGGCTGCCATCTGCACTAGAGAAGTTTGATATTTATAGTCGAAGAGATCTTGTCTCAAGTGCACAGAATAAACAAAAGGAAGTACTAACTGTAATGCCCTTTCAGTGAAAGGAGAGCTCATAGCTGGGTAGTGGCCAGTGACGAGTTTGTCATTAGGGCTTATGCTAAACTTAGTCACAGTAATAGGAATTGATGG
Organism: Carlito syrichta; assembly: GCF_000164805.1. NCBI lineage: Eukaryota > Metazoa > Chordata > Mammalia > Primates > Tarsiidae > Carlito > Carlito syrichta. Next base: position 762,080 of record NW_007260386.1, on the reverse strand, counting down.
GCAAAGGGAGGCCAGGTACCTCTATCATTACAGGGCAAGAGTTACTCACTAAGATGTATGTCAGCTGGACTCTTGCTTTCAGCAAGAATGCAGTTGGAGCCCTAGATTTCTTCATGCTCCTTGAAACCCCAATGTGTGCTAGCTGTGATTACTTTTACCACAAGAAACCCAGGTCTTCTTGGGAATCCATCATTCTCTAGACAATAATACCACACGTGACACTATATATCACTGTTGCTGACTCCTGCTCCTGCTCCTCCCCATATACCCTGCGACCATCTCACTGTGTCCTGGGGGCTTCTTCCACAAACTCTTCAAGAAATGATCATCACCTTCTTCCTCTAATAGAAACCTGGATCTCTCCCCTGAGGACACTGACAACCCTGAAGCCCTCCTACTGAAGGTTCTCTCTCCCCCACATCTTCCACCAGGTTTCTGGGCAGGAATAAATGTCTTCCTTGCTCTTCAATTCTATTCTAGATTTGTCTTTGTTTTTACTACCTAAACAAACCACTTGAGTCTCATATTGAACTCAATACATATTGTCCTTTTCCTAGTGTCACTGTTACATGACATCTCATCATTATCCCTCATTCCTTAAAGATTTTGGTTTACTGTCTTTCCTTAGTTTTCCCTTCTTCTGGAATAATTTCTAGTGAAGTCAAAATTCACCATAGGAGTTATTTTCAGCATGCTGGCCTTTCAATTCTCAAACATTTCATTCTCCATCTTTTATCCTATGCATTCCCTAGACTTTATCATTGGCAATAACAACAATCACTCCATTATTTTTCTAATGTTTATTATTTTCAAATGTTTCATTCACTAACCACCCACCCCCCACCTCTCCAGCTCACTTCATTTACTAGTCTGACTTTAGCTTTTGTTGAGCCCACAGTGATTAAAGCCCTGGCTCTTAGTAAAGGCATTCTATTTTGTGTTATCATTGTGTGCCTACTTAGTTTCACGGTGCCATAGAAGAAGTACATTAAAAGTGAAAGACTAAGGACATTTAAAAAATGGCAGATCAGCCAGGCTCGGTGGCTCAGCCTGTAATCCCGCGCCTTTGGGAGGCCGAGGTGAGTGGATTGCCTGAGCCCGCGGGTTCGAGACTTGCCTGGGCAGGCGAGACCTCATCTCTACAATAAATCAAAAAATTAGCTGGGCGTGGTAGCACGTGCCTGTAATTCTGGCTACTCAGAAGGCTGAGGCGGAACGATCGCCAATCCCAGCAGGTCGAGGCTGCGGTGGCAGGGAGCAGCCTCTGCACTCCAGTCTGGGTGACAGAGTGAGACTCCAACTCAAAAAAAAAAAAAAATGGCAGAGCATGGATGTCTGAAAATTATCTTTTCTATAAAAGCCATGAGAACACAGGCATAAATTGTCAGAATCAACTTTTTCAAGACTCTGGTCATTAACTAAATGCTTTACAAAAACTCTGGGTATGTTTATGTAAGAAAAACAGATGAATATAGATATGAACAGTGAGCACCATGACGTTTTGACTTTTCCTATTTGTATATCCTTCTCTCTACAATAGCCTTGAAAATCAATGTCATAAAATCATGGTCAATGTCATAAAAAATGTCATAAAAAAATCAATGTCATAAAAAATAGCCTGGCAAATATGGGAGGAAATACATTGGGGCTGGAGTTTTATAATTATTTGACTTATTTGGTGGTGCTCTGGAAGACTTTCCTTATTTCTCCTAACAGAGAGCTCAATGTCTGAGGCAATGGATAATAGTTGTGGCAAATAATAAGTAAACCAAAGAGTTTAAGGAAATCTTGGGAATGAGACTTTCAAAGGGGACTATGAAAGACTGATATATTTCAGGAAATCTAGAAGGTCATGTGTATGCATAAAGGACTGTGCATATGCTCAGGACTATGAAAATGCCCTAGAAACAGCTAGAAGGCTCTACGCTTTTACCTTTAGCTAATTTTGAGGTTTTTAAACAGGAAAGAAAAGGCTAAGTTAGGGTTGTTAACTGCCTGGCAGAATATTGATGATATACCCCAACATGAACACTGAGTTCCTCAGCAAGGACTAGGAGGAGACATCGAATCCAGGTGTTTCAAAACATCTTAAATTTGTTAATTAACTGACAACTAACCTAGCTATGCAGAGACTCCAGTGAACACACACACACACACACACACACACACACACACACACATACACATACACTAGCTCAGAAAAAAAAAAAAAAAAAATATATATATATATATATATATATATATATATATCAGGACCCCCAAACTCATTTTCCCAAGGGGAATGTTAAGCCTGGGAAATGAGTCATGCAACACTGACATTCTTTTTTCACAAACAAATAGCTATAATTTCATAATCCTGTATCACAGTTTTATATATAAGTCAGGTTTCTGCAACAGCCTGTAAATCTTTCAGGATACACTTGCCCCTACATAATAAGCACGCGACAATTGTAACCTTGGGTCTACAACCTAATTTTGCCTCCTAAAACTGAGTTCTGTTAAATCTCACACTGTCAATGTCCATTACAAATTTATTTATTTATTTATTTATTTATTTATTTTTGAGCTGGAGTCTCACTCTGTTGCCCAAACTGGAGTGCAGTGGCTGCTCCCGGCCACCGCAGCCTCGACCTGCTGAGCTCTGGCGATCCTTTCGCCTCAGCCTTCCAAGTAGCTGGAACTACAGGCGCACGCTATTATGCCCGGCTGATTTTTTTATTTGTTGTAGAAATGAGGTCTCGCCAAGTTGCCCAGGCAGGTCTCGAACCCGCGGGCTTAGGCAGTTCACTCACCTCAGCCTCCCAAGGCACGAGATTACAGGCTGAGCCACCGAGCCCAGCTCATTACAAATTTATATTCCCAGGTACAGAACAAGGACAAGATGAGACCGATCATTCTTCCAACTACCCTGAGATGGCTGCATAATTGACTGCTTCCTCTACCCTCTCTTTTTATAAGTTTACCTTATCTTATGTAAAAGGTAGATTTGCTGAACTCTAATTAGAGCCACTCAAGAATGTGACCGGATGTGGTGACTCAAACCTGTAATCCCAACACTTTGGGAGGCGGAGGTGAGAGGATTGCCTGAGCTCAAGACTTTGAGACCAGCCTGGGCAACTTGGTGAGACCTTGTCTCTACTATAAATCAAAAAATAAACCAGGTGTGGTAGCTCACACATGTAGTTCCAGCTACTTGGAAGGCTGAGATGGAAGGCTGAGGCTGCAGTGGCCGTGAATGTGCCACTGCACTCCATCCTGGGCAACAGAGTAAGATTCCGACTCAAAAAAAAAAAAAAGAATGTAACTATTTGCTTCACTGTCTAACCCCTCCCTTTTTCCTTCCTGCATGTACTATCCTCTTAAATACTGAGTTTCCAAAATACTGTTTGGAAAGTGTAGAACACAGATGCTTCTATGACTTGTGGTTGTTGTTGTTTTGTTTTTGTTTTTGTTTTTGGTTATTGTTTTTGTTGTTGTTGTTGTTTGGGGGGCATATCCTCAAACTTAGACTGAATAATCCTCTACTGATTGAGACACTTGCCTCAGTTATTTGCCTTTTGGTTAACTATATATGCATATTTTCATGCACACAAATATACAAAAAGAAACTGTGGAGTTGAAAAGTAAAATAACTGAAAGGGGAAAAGATCATGAGACAGCCTCAATTTAGCAAAAATATACAGCAGTTATAAACATATGAGAACCTAACGAGTCCCAAAATACATGAAGCAAAAACATAGAGAATTGAAAGCGAATAGTAGGGAAAATTCAACAACAAGAGTTGGAGGCTTCAATATCTCAATTTAAATAATTTATAGAATTAGAAGATCAGTAAGAAAATAGAATACTTGAACAGCAATAGTAACCAAGTAAACATAAGATACCTATAGAATACTCCACCCAATGACAGTAGAGTATCTACTTAAGTAGATATTCTTCTTAAGTGCCCCTGGAACATTTTCTAGGTAAGAACCTACATTAGGGCACAAAACAATTTCAATAATTTTGAAATGATTAAAATCACACACACAAAACAATGTTCTCCAAGTACGATGGAAATCAGTAAGGAAACTTGGAAAATTCATAAATATGTGTAAATTAAACAACACGCTTCTAAAGAGTCAGTGAGTTAAGGAGAAAAATCACAAGAAAAAGTAGAAAGCACTTCAAGATGAATGCAAATAAAATATCATACCAAAATTTATGGGCTTCAATGTAATAGTTCTTAGAGAAAAACTTACAGTTGTGATAACTCAATCAAAAAGAAAGACATTTCTCTGAAGAAGTATTATAGTGGCTAATAAGTCATGAAAAGATGATCACTGTCATCTGTTATTAGGGAAATGCAAATCAATACCACAGTAAAGTATCACTTCAAACCCACTAGGATAAGTAAATTTTAAAAAGACAATAACAGTTGTTGGAGAGAATGTAGAGAAATTAGAAAGGTCATACACCATGGGTGAGAACACAAAATGATGCAGCCAGTTTGGAGAACAAGTTGGCAATTACCCATATGACCCAGATATTTTACTTTTAGCTACCTAACCAAGGGAAATGAAAACAAATGCCCACACAAAAACTCAGACATACATGTGCATGGCAACAGTGTTCATAATGGCTGAAAAGTAGAAACATCTCAAGGCTTTTCAACTAATAAATGAGTAAACAAAATATGGTATATTGATGCGATGGAAAGTGAGTCGACCAAATACAGTGATGAAATACTGGTTCATGCTCCACAAGATTGAATCTGAAAAACATTATTCTCAGTGAATGAAGCCAAACACAAAAGACCACTCATTTATGATTCCATATTTATTAAGTGTATTGACTAGGAAAAGTCATTGGGACAAAAAAAAATATAAGACTAGTAGCTGCCAGGGACTTGGGAATAGGTGGAATGGACAGTGGCTTGCTAATGGGTATGACACATTTTTGGGTGATGAAAATATTCTGGAATCAGTTGAATGTACAACTTTGTGAATATTCAAAAAGCTGCTGACTTATACACCTTAAAAGGATAAATCTTATGATATGTCAACTATATTTTTAAAAATGTAAAAAGTTGTCAGAGATGGAAATATTAATTCTGAATAGAAAATTATGAAAGATGTCATCACTAGGGTATGTTCATAGTAAAGCTCGATCATGCAAACAGGAGACATTGTCATGGGCTAGGAATGAGGAACTAGAGGCAGGAAAGCATGAAGCATAAGTTAGAAATTAATGCTTCTCTCTTTGGCTGCAAGGTGTATCATTCTGAGGAATGAAACTGGAGTTGTTACTTGTGGTAAGGTTGGAGAAAAACAACACTGGACCTTCATTTATATTTTAGGCCAACAGTCTATGGCCCTGGCTTTGAAATTGTGGAATATGCAAAATATGCTCAGCAATGGCCTTGGATTTTGTTTTCATTATTCTGCACTCTGTACATCTAAGATTTTCTCCCAGGTCAGACTCTTCTCAAAGCATAAAATGCAGGTAGCCTCCTGGTTCTATATAATTATAAGTTAAGTTTATTTTTCAAATTCCAAAATAGTTTTCCAGGGCTGAACTTACATAACTTGAGTGATGTCTGGGCCACATTTCCCAACATAGGAAGGAAGGTCATAGTTAACAAAAAATCACATTTTTTTCCCAAAGAGTACCCAAACCAAATTAATAATAATGCTTGGTTTACAGTTTACCAAAAATATCTGGCAGTCTAGAGCATAGGGTTTGTCTATACCCATGGGAAGAGAGAGATAATGGTAAGAAAAGCCAGGAACTCAGGGTGTGTGTGTGTGTGTGTGTGTGTGTGTGTGTGTGTGTGTGTGTATGCTTTTGTATACATGTGCTTTTGTTTTTCCATCTGCAAATGAAGATCTGAATTTGAGATATACCTTAGTGTTCAATTATAAAGCTGGAAAGATACCTGTAAAATAGTTATTACACTGAAAGAAACTCTGATGTCATTTAGTCCATTCTTTCAGGCAACTTGACATTTTTGCATACTTGTCTGTCTAAATTTAGCCGTCTCTTTTAGCCCACTCTCCACCTCTCCTCCCACCATCCCATCTTCTGGAAGTAACTTTATATCCTTTCACCAACTTATTCTGTCATCTCTTCGTATGGCCTCTGAAATATTGTTTGATTTTTATAGTGTCCATCTCTAGAGGTGTGATATGGGATCCACATTAGTCTCCTTCCTCTCTTATTCCTTCATTGAAAGTGGTAATGGAAGCTAGAAGTCACTCGTTGCTCCATTCCCACATTCTATCCCAATCTCAACTCCGCATATGCGGGGCTCTCAGAACAAACAGTGGAGATGGCCTCTTCTGTTATTGTTATCTATGTTGGGGTCATATGAAGCAAACTAAGCCAGTATGTCTATATGCCTTTCTACTCATCCACTAAGCTTTTGACATTATGGTGGGAATTTTGAAAATTCCTTTTTTGCCTTTTACATTTTACCTTCATCTCTCTTCTAAGATACTTCATACTGCAGATTCATTCTTATGTATGTATTCATTTCTGCAGTTCCCTGTCTCATTCTGTCCCTCCCAAACTACCATCTGGAAAAAAATATGACAGATTTGCAGAAATAACTCAGTGGTCTGAAGGCTGTTCTGATGGTTTGTAAGGGTAACTCTGTGTAACCAAAAGTTTGTACGTTGTGGTGAGTTTTTCCTGGCATCTACATCTACTTTGGTTTCATAGATTAAGGTTCTAAAGAAATATTTCTCAAATCTACATCTGTGATTTGCTACTTGACTGCCACTTTGGTAGAGGGAGTAAGAGATGATTGATTCATATAGCAATCTGTATTATATTGGTTCATTCATCAGCTTTCCACTAATGACTTAAGACCTTAGCCTCATTGCAAATGCAACTTCCTCTCAGAAGTCATCCCTGTTTTGCAACTTGGAATTATACATTTTAAGAATGTACTTTTCTATTAATTGAGCATCACCTGAATTTCCCTTACAGGTATTTGTAACTATAGTAAAGTGAAGCATGCGATCTGCGGGCATCTATTACATTTATAGCTTCTTTGAGGTCAAGAATAATGTCTAAATGAAATGTCTACTCCCATGGTGGTTAATAAGGTATTTTGTACATCATAGTTAATAAGGACATTTGGAGATGGATAAATGCATTGATTAGAGAAGGAGAAAGGCGTTTGCTTATTGATAACTAATGCTACGGTCAAGGAATAAGGAATATAAGTATTGAGGATACAGAGTCTAGGGGGAAAAAAAGTCCTTGGTATTAAAGTCAAACTTTATGTCCAGAGGACCTTAGATAAAGAACTGTGATACTGATTACTTAACTGAAGATGGAAAGAAGACAATAACTTTAGCCAACTACCTTGAGAAGCCCGTAGCTTAGCTGAACAGACTTAGTTCTGAATCTGCAGGTTATAACTAATAAGGTACAAGCAAAAAAAAATAAGTATTTACCAACCGTTTATCACACACCAGATACCATGATTAATTAATGTCTGACCTCTCACTCTCACTCTCCTCATTTTCATCCTCCTTCTCTCATTTGTTTTCTGTAAAAAGGGAATCTCATTTCTATTTTAATAAATCAATACTGAACTATTTTTTGTTTGTTTTCAGAGTAGTTTGGCTCATCTGAAAACTTTGTAAATGTAAAGAGTCAGTAATGCAAGAGGTTTATTGAGGTGGTAGGGTTATAATATCTATGAGAAACAAAAACTGGAGAAAATAGGATTAGCCCAAGCTGACAAATGTTGGCCAACCCAATGGGGAGACACAGAACAAATTGGTGACGCACATTGGGCAGAAATCGTCAAAATCTTGACAGCCTCATCATGTTTAGTCACTGGCTGGGGATGCTGGTGAGGAATGAAGCCTCAGCTGGAAAGATGAGGCAGATCCTGATGGCACTAATAGTCTGGATGGTACCAGCTAACTGCATTTCTTGGAGTTGAAGAGCAAGTTCTTTAAGAGTGATCCAAGTGGCACACCTCAGTGTTTTTCACATCTTACATGAGATCTTTATTGATGTCTATGTAGAACTTCTAATGGCACCATGCTTGGCTGTTCCTAGTGCACTGCCTCATGGATTCATATAGCAAATGGTCCAGTCCATTCACTTACAAAACACATTCTTGGTGGCCCCAGGTTTCCCCCCAGAGATTCCTTATGGATCATTGTAGAAATCATAAAAGAAAGAGTAGCCAACTCCTGTAACCCCCCCTTCCAAACACAGTGGCTTCACTTTCTGGTGCTAAAGATATGGGCTTCCAAGCTATATTCCATTTAAGAAGTATATCACCTCTACTATTAAGAATCTTTTTTTTAGTATAAAAAACACATTAATATTATCCAGCAGCTCACATGGTGACTAGTAGGGGAGTATCAGGGGCTTATCACATTCTAGAGATGAATAGTTTTACAATAGGTTCTAGGAAGTCAGTCTTGCCTTTGCCATAGCCCACAGTTGGAAATAGCCACAGAAGAGTGACACCTAGAGACCTGTGAGAGTCAGGTTAAAAAAGGGAAAGGGACTTCCTCAAAATCACATGATAACTGGGGGCAGGAATAGGACCAGTGGCCCTAGGCAAAGTTCCTTTTCTACTTTACTATTGTGCTTCTGTGAGTGAGTTAGACCTGGACAAAACTGAGAAAGTATAATATATGCTACTGAGGGGGACAACTATCAAGAATCATTAGCATCCAAAGAAAATTATTAAATAGGTTGAAGGGATATATGTGCTCTCATGTTCATTTCAACATTGCTTCCAATAGCCAAATTATGGAAGCATATTAAGTGTCTATTAATAGATGAATAAATAAGGGAAATATGGTATATATACAAAACGGGATGCTATACAGACTTTAAAATGAATTCTGTCATTTCAGAATCCCAAAAAGTCAGTCTCATGAAAACAGAGTAAGTAGGTGGTTGCCAAAGGCTAGAAGAAGGGAAGGGATAGGAAAATGGGAGATGTTGATAAAAGGGTACAAAGTTTCAGCTGGACTGGAGGAATACATTTTAGTAATTTGCTGTACTGCATGGTGACCACAGTTAATAATATGCATTTTAAAATTACTAAAAAAGTAGAATTTTCACATCCTTACCACAGAGAAAACCATAACTTGGTGGTGATAGTTATGCTAATTAACTTGAGTGAATATTCCTATGATGTACATAGATCAAAACATCACACTGTATATCATAAATATACACAATTATTATTTGTCAATTAAAATTAGTCAATAAAAAATTCTCATCTAAGTCTCTGAAGTAGAATTTTTTTTCCCAAAGACTTGGTGAGAAGCCACGATATGGAAAACAAACAAAAGTTGAGCTTTTCTGATTACACTTGGGGGCAGGGGTTTGTTGGCGTCAGATGCTTCCCACCCTATTTGGCCTTTCTCTCTCTTCTCTGCCCACTATGATCACCCCTGAACAGCTCAGTAAAGCTCTTCGATTCAAAATGGCATGGTTAATAAAGAGGAATGCACCAATACTCAGAACAGCATAGCCACTTGCAGTGTTATAAGTGATTTAGTCATAAAATGAGCTGACTCATCTTTTCAGCCTACAATAAGACACTACCTTTGAAAAGCAATGCCTTTCCTTTAAAACCTGCCATTTTTGCAACGGAAAGTTTTGGAGTTGAAGTTATTCTGTCTTGTGCTGTAAGTTTGAACCTGACAGCAGACATCGATTTGAAAGTATCCATGGGGTTCAGGTCAAGGTGAGGAAATTTATTTCCATGCTTAAAGTAATATGGAGGGAAACCTGCTATCACTCTGGAACAGTTGAAGCTACAAATCAGCCAGCTGGCAAAGCAATTTGCATCTGCTGACTGCCTGTCTTCTTCCAGGAGCAGGTAATGGGCTTTCGGCTCACTAAGGTGGCAAGAAGTGCCATGTTTGAGAATGAATTCAATTACCTGCTGAAATGTATATGACATTTCACTACCCCATCTCTACTGTGTGGAAAGGATGGAAATTCCTCTCTCTCTTTCTCTGTTTTATTAACGAGTGGATTGTTGATCATTTTTCCAGAATGACTTCTTTTTCAAAGCATAGTATTGCACAGTCCTGAAAACTATAAAAGCAGTCAGTAGGGCACGATGAGGACCTTCTCCTGGACCTCCCATTGGTGGCTTTCCTCTATCCATCTGACCTCTCCCACATTCTCTGGACACTAGAGTGACTCACTCTCACCTGTTTCACCACTGCCCTAGCTGCTTCAGAGACATGCTCAGGAAAATTGTGTTTGGAGCTGCTCAGTCTTTCGAGTCAGAAAATCTGATTAGATTTCCATGCCTTCCAAATGCAATACAGCATGTGGTCAGTCAAGCAAATCACTGGGCACTTTTAATCAGTCATTTCACGGAGAAGTTCCTAGGGCCCTGGGCGGTGGCAACCTTCCAGGAAGCAGGTGCTTAGACTTTTGGAGAAGTGACTGGGGCTATGTGAGCCCAGACACAGCTGGATGTGTGGGTTGAGGACAAAGCAAGTACAATTTGAGAGCACTTTATGGTTTACAAACACATGTATGCTCATGATTTCATTGAGGTTCTAGACAAATCTTTGAAATTAGACTAAAAGAAGATATACTTCATTTTTTCAGTTTTATAAAATAAAATTGAGCTCACATAGATAGTCTCTAACCTAATTTTGTACAATAATTGAGGAAGCTGAGACTCAGAGCAGGGTTTTGTGATTCCAAATCCCATGTTGTTGGCAATTTCCTGCAAGTGCTAAACACCCACAACTGCCGATAACAGCAGCAGCTAATGTTTCATGAGGTACTGCATGCCAGATTTTGCATGATGATTTTCCTGTGCTATCTTCACGGACTCCCTACAAAGCACAGTGAAACTCAGAATGACTGGCATTTGTCTAAGGTTACCTGACCCCAGGCTACAGCTCCCTAACTCCAAGGCTAGTTTGTCTTCGCCTATGAGACCCTTAACCTCAGGGAAATTGTGCTGGTCCACCTATGTAATTTTTCACTTCTAGTCCTAAACATTACATAACTTTGGGAGGGCCTCACATACCAGATTCTCAGAAGCTACTAAAGGGTACCTCCTACAAGGCTGGGGAGATGATAAAGACAACCTTGGAAATATGGTTATAATTCTCCTTCAGATAAACAGTCACCAAACAAGACAGGAATCCATTAGAAAGAATATTATTCTTATCATCTTATCCCTTCTACTGTTCTCTTCTGTTCCCCCAAACATCCACCTAGGTGATAATGTCACAAACTTTAAGGTGCAGTTATAACCCTAGGAAGAAAGCAAGAGCGCAAGGATTATTGTGTTTTGTGTGTGCCTCTGGTCTGTGGAATGCATAGAGGAACACTTTCGTTGCTTGAAAGGCCCCTTTGGTTATAAAATGTTGAAGAATGAGGCAGGAGAAGGCTAAGAAAGATAAAAAAGAAGCAATTTCAGAAGAGGATGAGCTATCTGTCTTGGCATTTTGAGTGGGGTGGAGGTTGAGGAAACCTTACAATTGTGGTAGCTTGAACTGAGCGTCATGAGAACTTTTTATTTTTCCATTCTAGAAAGCAGAGCAGGAAGTAAATTGGGAAAATCATTGTCATTTAAAGAGTCTGAAGTATAAGCTTGAGGATGAAGTTTTCCTGCTTTTGGGTGCTTTTCCTTTCCTTTCCTTTCTTTGTTACCTACCCAAGTCTCATGCCTCCTCAAAGTCTCCCAGTGGCAAGAAAGCCTCCCTTAAGTCTTCCACTCATTCAGAAAACACCATAGCATTTACTGTCAGAATTCAACAAATAAGTATTGGTAATATATTTCCACTGTACTCTAATTATTTAGTCTTTGTAGTCTCAACTAACTCTCAGAATACTTAAGGGATACCATCATATTGTCATCTTCCTAATGTATCTTATGCTGTTTGCAGCTTAGAGGGGCCAGTACACATAGCAAATGATAAATGAACCCGAATCAGTGCCCATTAATTGTGATTTACATGTAAACTTTACCCTTCAGTCATACAACAACCCTTATAGGACCTAAGTACAGGACATAATTTCAGATTTGGACTAACTATTGGGAGGGAAGATGATTTGCAAATTCACTGCATAATAATGTTTTAATTTCTACTCCCAAAGCTAATGTTTTCAGAAATAATTTCTAAATCACAAAATTTCTTAACACTTGTACCTTGCAATGATATTTTTGGGTTACATTTTATTTTCTATGTAGGTATACTTCAGAGATATTGCGGGTTTGGTTTTGGACCACTGCAATAAAGTGAATATTGCAATAAACTGAGTCACACAAATGTTTTGGTTTCTTGATGCATATCAAAATTACGTTTATTTGATACAGTAGTCTATTAAGTGTGCAATAGCATATCTATAAGGCTGTATGTATTAATACCTTAATTAAAATATTTTATTCCTAAAAAATGCTAATATTCATCTGAGTCTTTAGTGAATCTTAATTCTTTTTGCTGGTGGAGGGTCTTATTTCAATGTTGATGGTTGCTGATTGATCAGGGTTGCTGAAAGTTGGAGTGACTGTAGCAATTTCTTAAAATCAGACAACAATGAGGTTTGCTGCATTGACTGACTCTTTCATAAGAGATTTCTTTATAGCATGTAACTGTGTTTGATGGCCTTTTACCCACAGTAGAACCTCTTTCAAAATTGGCGTCAATCTTTTCAAGCCCTGCCACTGCTTTATGAACTAAGTTTATGGAATTATCTAAATCCTTTATGGTCATTTCAACTATGTTCACAGCATCTTTACTAGGAATAGATTCTATCTCAACATACCACTTTCTTTGTTCATTCATAAGAAGCAACTCCTCATCTCTTCATATTTTGTCATGAGACTAGCAATTCATTCACATCCAGGCTTCACTTTCATTTCTCGTTCTCTTGCTCTTTCTACCTCCTCTGCGGTTACTACTTTCTTTTGAATTTTCGGGTCCCTCAAAGTCATCCATATGGTTGAAAATCAACTTCTTCCAAATTCCTGTTAATGTTAATATTTTGACCTCCTTCCATGAGTCATGGATATTCTTAATGATATCTAGAATGGTGAATTTTTTCCAGAAGGATTTCAATTTACTTTGCCCAGATCCATCAGAAAAATTATCTATGACAGCTATGGTCCTACAGAATGTATTTTTTAAAAAATGAGGCTTGAAAATTGAAATTACTCATTGATCCATGGGCTGTAGGATGGTTGTGTTGCCAGGCACGGAAATATTAGTCTCCTTGAATATCTCCATCAGAGCTCTTGGATGACCAGGTACCTTGTCAATGAGCACTAATATTTGTAAAGGATTTTCTTTTCCTGAGAAGTAGTTCTCAACAGTGAGCCGAAAATATTCTGCAAACCATGGTGTAAACAGATGTGCCGTCACCCAGGTTTTGTTGCTTCATTTCTACAGTACATGTAGAATAGGCTTAGCATCATTCTTAGAGATCCTAGGATTTTCAGAATGATCAGTGAGCATTGGCTCCAACTTAAAGTCACCAGCTACATTAATTGCTTACAAGGGAATTGATCTGTTCTTTGAGGATTTGAAGCCAGGCATGGACTTCTCTCTAGCTATGGAAGTCCTAGATGGCATCTTTTTTCAACAGAGCACTATTTCCTCTCCATTGAAAATCTGTTGTTTAGTGTGGTCACCTTCATCAACTATTTTAGCTAGATCTTCTCAATAACTTGCTGCAGTTTCTATGTCACCACTTGCTGCTTCACCTTGAGCTTTTAGGTTATGAAGATGATTTCTTTCTTTAAACCTCATAAACCACCCTGTGTTAACCTTCCATTTTTTTCCCTGCAGCTTCCTTACCTCTCTCAGTCTTTACAAAATGGGAGAGAGTTAGGGACTTGCTCTGGATTAGATTTGGTTTAAGGAGATATTGTGGTTGGTGTGATCTTCTATATAGGCCTCTGTAACAGGTGAGAAAAATAAACCTTGGAAGTGTTACAATGATGCACTCAGATTCACACAGTTGAGTGGCCAGGAGACTTGGGTCTTATCTCAATTCCATCTCCAATGAGATGAAAACAAACACTTTGGGAATATAAAGATGACAGATACTAATATAAAGTGGAATTGTCTAGGAAAAATTGCATAATTCTTCACTTATATTCATTCACTGTGTTTCCTCAAAGCAGGTAGGATAATTTCTCTTCTTAATTTTGGAAATTCTATGGCCCAGAGTATTAAAACATTAGAGTAAATTGCCCAAGTGCTGAAAAGCCAAAGAAGGCCTCATCCCTATTCATCAGATGTAAATGTAATGATTTGACTATCGCTGTCATTAACTAGCTAATAACTATTTATGACCCCAGGATGCAGTTTCTACCCAGTTAATGGACTCCATAGTAAAGCTATGATTTTATCTCAGCTGTTATGGCTCTTGGTTTCAGTTGCTTGCATTAAGGGATGAGCAGGTTCTGCTGGTTATTCACATAATAAGAGATCATATTCCAAGGGGCTTCAAAAAAACTCTCATCAAACAAAATTGGAGTTGTGCCTGAGAAGGAAGCCTTGCAGAATAACATGTTGATTGCCGCAAATAACCCTCACAAATCACACTTACGGGAAATTTATCAAACGTCTTTTCAACCACATTTTAAAGCAGTTGTGAATCACTAAGTGCTGGGAATTGTATCTGCTGACACTTCTCAACCGAGATTTTTTTTTCAGACTGCTTTCACTTAGCCTTGGCCCACCGCTTGTAGGCACAGCTTAGTGGAAAATATAGTCAAATCTGGCTGAGATGAGTGCAGAGTACAGGGGCTGTTTCTGAATACAATGCCTACCTCTGGCATTCTGTCCATCCTCCAAGCTAAGCCTCGCTTCTTCCTTCTTCTAGTTTTCTTTCCATTTTATTTAAAAGATTGTATTTTTCCCCCAAGATTGGGTTCCTTTCTTCAACCTATATTTAATGAGTGCACATGAAGTGCCAGGACTAGGGAAGTTATGAAGGAAGTTTAAGACCTGTTCCTGGTTCATTTTTTCATCTTGCAATTTAATTTACAAGATGAAATATACACAGAAACAGTTTTTTTCCAGAATCTACCTTCTTGCTGCCTCGATCATATCACTCTGTTGAAATTACTTTTACCACTTTTGCCTGGACTATTGCAATGGCAATAGACCTAACTGACATCTTCTTGCCCATTTTTTAAAACATGAGTCAATCATTTCAGTTCCTTCTCAAAAATGCCTTAATGTGTTTGGATCTCAAGCAAAGTAAAAGCCAAAGCCCTCTCCATGGCCTACGGGCCTTCTGTGACCTGGCCCTGTTTTTTGTCTGACATGATTTCCTGCCACCTGTCATTTTACCATACTCTGATCTGGCCCCACTACCCTTTTGCTATCCCTCAAACACAATAATGACTCAAGCACCTTAAGGTTTTTGCCCTTGCTGTTACTCCTGGAACATAGTGTCTGCCTTCATTTTATTTAGGTTTTCTGTCAAATGTGAACTTACTAGTAAGGACTTTTCTGACCAACACATCTAAACCACACTCATCTTGTCTTCCCACCCTGCCTAACTTCTTTTCTTGGCATTTAAAAATACCCAATTGATTTATTTATCTGTCTATCCAAAGTCCGAAAGCTTGATGAAAGCAGAGACTTAACTTAATTTCCTAGTATATCCATCCAATCTAGGACCATGACTGGCACAGAGTAGACTGTTAATACATTAGTTAATATGGAAACTCTAAATGCCTCAGTGACAAAAGACAAATAAAGGAGTGAGTGAATAAATGAATGAATATAGTGTCCAGATAAGCTTCCAATTGTCTAGTAAATGAAGTCCTATCTCTTTATCTTGACCTTAAAAATTATTCCACTAGGAATACTTTCAGATTCAACTTAACAAAATACTTAACTGCTGTGGTTTTAGCAATCAAGACACTCAATTAGGTCATACAACAAGATGCCTGGAGGGAAGCACACTTGACCCAGCAGATGCTAAAAGATAGGCCAAAGACAGAACCTCTTTCTATGTTTACTCATCTATCCTTAGCATGTTAATTTATAGCCTCACGGTCATAAGACGGTGGTTGTACAGCGGGCAGTATGCAACTATTCAAGGCATGGAAAGTGGAGTGGTAAGAATAGTGACATTTAGCCCATTTTTTCAGAAAAACAAGATGGCTTTTCCTATGAGACTTTACATTATAACTATGAAACTTACTCATCCCTAAAGGCAAGAGGATTTTTTTTTTTCACTTTCTCAGCCTCCGAGAAGATTGGCAAAGAAGTGGGTTGTGAATGAGGTTTTGGTTTTGTGTAGCCAACCTCCATTGTCTGTTACCTAATATCTTCTGTCACCTGATTTCCTATCACTCTACTCGATACAGCCCTTGTTCCAGTCCAACTCAACTATTTACTCTTCCCCAGACATTTCTGCTCCTCTTTTATAAAGGTTTTTTTAATACTTTATTTTTTTAAACAGAAATATTGAGAAGATAGTACAGAAAGGTCTCGTATAACCCTCCCTAGTTTTTTTCTATTATTAACATATTACATTAGTGTGGCACAATTTTTGCAGCTAATGAACCAATGTTGATACATTATTATTAAAGTCTGTATCTTATTCAGTTTTCCTTAGTTTTTATTTAATGTTCTTTTTGTCTTAAAAAAAAAAGTATTGGCCAGGTGGACTGGCTCATGCCCGTAATCCCAGCACTTTGGGAGGCCAAGGTGAGAGGACTCCCTGTGCCCACAGGTTCGAGACCAGCCCGGACAACTTGGTGAGACCTTATCTCTACAATAAATAAAAAAGTTTGCTGGGTGTGGTGGTGCATGCCTATAGCACCAGCTATATGGAAGGCTGGGGTAGAAGGACCACCTGAGCCAGTAGGCGGAGGTTGTGGTAGCCGTGAGCAGGCCACTACATTCCAGCCTGGGTGATGGAGTGGGACTTTGACTCAAAAAAAAAAAAAAATTAATCTATAATAGTTGTAAGTATTTGAGGGGTACATGTGATATTTTGATACGTGTATATAATATATAATGACCAAACTAGGATAATTGGTATAACCATCACATAAAACATTTATCTTTCTTCTGTATTGGAAATATTACGATTTTCTCCTCTAGTTATTTTAAGATATACAGTAAATTATTGTTAACTACAGTTTCCCTACTAGAATTTATTTATTATATCTAAGTGTATCTTTGTGCCTCTTAGCCAGCTTTTCTTCTTCCTTCCTCCCCATTTCCCATTCCGGTCTCTGGTTACCATCATTCTATTCTCTGCTGCCAAGAGATCTGCTCTTTTAGCTCCCACATATAAATGAGAACATATATTTGTCTTTCTATACCTGGCTTATTTATCTCACGTAATGTCCTCCATTTCCATCCATGCTGTCACAAATGACAGACTTTCACTTTTGGGGACTGGATAATATTCCATTGTGTATATACCACGTTTTCTTCATCCATTCATCTTTTGTTTTATACTTAGGTTGATTGCATATCTTGGCTATTGTGAACAATGCTGCAATACACACGAGAGTGCAGGAAACTCTTTGATCTACTGGATTTCCTTTCTTCGGGGTATGTATGCAGAAGTGGGATTGCTGGATCATATGGCAGTTCTGTTTTTAGGATCCCAACCAGGAAATCACAGTACACTTAGGTGTTAAGCTCTTCTTGGCTGTGATTGTTTCTCAGACATTTCTTGTTTGCAGTGACCTTGACGGTTTTAAGGAGTGGCAGTCACATTTTGTAGCATGCTCCTCTATTAACATCTGGTTGGTGTTTTTCTCATAGTTATACTGAGGCTACAGTTTTTGGGGGAGGAGAACCAAAGAGGTAAAGTGCCATTTCCAACATATCAAAAGATATGCACTTAATCAATGTAAGATGTTACTCAGATTCTCTACTATAAAGTTATGCTTTTTTATCCTTTCTCCTCTGTGTTCTTTAGAGGGAAGTCACCTTGTGTAGCCCACAATTAAGGAGTGGGGAGTGATGTTTCCATTCCTTGAGGGCAGAACATTTACATAAACTATTTAGAATTTTGGGGCATGGGAGATTTGTCTCTTTGCCCTTATTTATTTAAGCACTTATTTAAGTATGGACACATAAATTTTTAACTTACTTTGGATTATAATCCAGTGCTGTTTAAATCTCTTAGATTATTTACTCACCTATTAAAGGACATCTTGGTTGCTTCCATTTATTGGCAATTATTAAAATAGCTTCCCTAAGGATCCATGTGTAGGTATTTCTATGAACAGAGTCTTCAAATCATTTGGAGAAATCCCAGGATTGTGACTATATTTAGTTTTGGGAGAAAATGCCAGACTTTCCAAGTGGCTGCCTTGTTTTGTATTCCCGCCAACAGTGAACAACAGTTCTTGTTTTTCCAAATCTTTGCCAGTATTTGATAGTGTCATTTGTAAAAATCTTAAGCCATTCTGATAGGTTTGTCGTGGTATATTGTTGTTATTTTAAACTCTTTAAGTGTTTGTGCTCTTCTATATGATAGGAAAATTTTGTCTTGCCATGTCACATGTCCATAGGGTTAAAAGCCAATTTCAATGTTACTTCCTTCATAAAGCATCTCTCAAAACAACCCCCTTCCTGATGAAATGAACGATTTCCTTCCTTAAATTTCTAACATCTTCTACTACTAAAATAAATTCTTAATATTTGAAAGTTACTATAGATCTTAAAAAATACCATGATGTCATTTTCTATGTAAAAGTCAGTATTCCTGAATTAAAATATTTGTCAAAACTTTAGATGCTTACTGATAGCTGCTATGGAGATGCCAGTGAATAGGAAGCAACAAGGCCACCTTGCGGTATAGCCAAGGCAGCTTGACTCATTTACCAGTGATGCAATTCATTCCACATACTAGTCTTATGCTACAGGGGATTCAATCATCTTCTCAAGTTCTCTTCTGCCATGGGCCATTGCAATAACTTTTGAATTGTTGAAATCATAAATATTAAAAATCCATGAAAGCAAAGAGTCTACAGAACATTTCCCAGGGCACACTTTTTTCTTGAGGATAGGATATCTCTAATTAATTTTATATTCAGTAAATATTTGCCAAATAAATAAATATAAGAAGCAGTTCTGTAGACTTTTAAAAGGAAAACATTATTCTTTGTTATGACATAATTGTCTACATTTTAATTGATTCCCTGATATTTCAAAAAACCTGAAAGATAATACAAAACTCTAAAATAAACCATAGATGTGGGCACCTTGTACAGAAGGCAGCCCTTGCATTAATATCAAAGCCCTTGGGAGAGACATGTGTTCCCTTTGTCTCCTTAAAAGCTGTGGCTATGGAGTGGGTGAGGGTGCTGAAGTGATCAGTTTGCTCATTGCCATGGAAATGTAGCCACTCCTGCTGCAGTCAGCAGGTCCCCAGCTTTGCCCCTGCAGACTAGAATCACCTACCTGATTTTTCTCTGTTTCCTACCTGGCAAGAGGTCTTTTACTGAGCACAAGGCAGGGCTGGGGCATTTTGTCTCTGCCTGTGGGCTCATCAAGTGCCAGAGTACAAGTAAAAACAAAAGAATGACTGGGGAAAGAGAGGCTGATAACATCAGAGTATGGCAGGAGGTTATCTCTGACAGTCAGCGAGGAATCCCATTGCCTCTTTCTTAAAAGAGCAGTGCATCTACAAGGAGACACCTCTCAGGAAAATTCTCCTCAGTCCCAAGTGTATGGGTCTATAGTTTGAGTGTTTCCAGAAGACAGATTCAGTAAATCATTCACTCCACAGGCCTGGGACAGTGCCAAGCAGGAAAAAAGAGCACAGTAAAAGAGAAGCCTTGCGTCAGTAAAGTCAGTGTCCTTGGGGGTCCCCAGGGTTTTATCACATTTAGGACTAATCCTGGTGAAGGAATGGGAAGTAAAAACATCTTCAGAAGGCTTTTGATGGGGCAGTAAATCATCTCCAAGCTAACCAAGAGATAGCGTTTTGTTTTCTTATTTAACAGTATTTTTGTGCATCTACTCCTTTTCAGGTACTGGTGATACAACATAAATCAAGGCAGATATGACTCGTCCCCTATAAATTAAGTACATCTTTAAATTCTAATTGTCAATTATTCCTTTGGGTTACATTATTACATCTAGAAGATACCTGTTATAATTCATACATTTTCTAAAAATCATTAACACTTATAAATTCTAGCAACATAATCTCTAATGTTTATAATACTTTACAGTCATCACAAAATTCACGATTTCCTAAAACAACCTCATGACGTAGATCAGGCTGGAGTTATCAGCTCCATATTGCAGTTGTGAAAACTGAGGTTCAGATTGGCTTACTCAACTCTAAACACCAGTCTTTCAAGGTGTGATCTAAGGACTCCTGGCATTAGAATGACTTGGTCTAAGGACTAATAGCATTACAATTAAAAATGGAGTTTTAGGGACTAACTCAAGTTCCACTGTGTCACAATCTATAAGGGGTGGATTTATGAACTTTCGTTGTTCTAACTCTAGACTCACTAATCCCTGCCTATACCTTGGCTCATTCAGGATTTTAATTCAAGTCTTCTAAACCTTTCATGCTTTCTACCACGTCATGATGATAGCATGACCTTGCAAAACTGCTGTCTCTTAGTAACCAGAGGCAGGTTTGAGACTTCATGTATCTTTCTCAGTGTTTTTCTAGATAAATGTTTCTGTGGAAAGGAGGCCTTCAGAATGCTGATTCAATTTTTTTTATCAGCTATCCTTTGCTTCCAAAGACTGACCTCTCAGAGCACAGAGCTGCTGTGAAGCACTTGGATCACTGCAAACCTCTTGTCTTTTTGCTAGTGGCAGCATTTTGTTCCTGATGTTTTCTGTTTTGACAGCTCATCAGTGAAAACCCTGGAAGGTGGCAGGAGCCTCACTGTTCAATAAAGCCTTAAGTGTCACTAGAGCATACAGAGGAGGAGAAGGAAGAGACCTATGTGGAGGTGACTGAAATAAATGTGGTTCAGAAAGCAGAATAGCCACACTTAAAAGTTAGGAACTTTCCAAGATTTCAAGCATGGTGACTAAATGCAGTGGGATACATTTTCTATTGTCAAGGCCCTGGTTTTCTTGGTTTACGTAGCAGATAGTCTCTAACTTGCGATAGTTTAACTTGAGACTTTTTGACTTTATCATGGGTTTGTTGAAGTAGCAAATGCATTTGACTTAAGATAGCTTCAATTTATGACGGGAATATAGATGTTCCCAATCTTAAGTTGAGGAGTATCTATATTCCTCTTTATAAAGTTTTCTACAAAAGTAAGGAAATAGCAGGGTAGAAACTAACGATCACATCTTAACATATGTTTCTTGAGTTGCTTTTCAGAAACCCAGATCCCCCCACCAACCCTGGCATATAGACCTCAGAAATGGGGGAATTGAAACTGAACTCTGACCACTGTTCTTTGTTTTAAATTTCTTCCTGAGGGGCCTAGAGACAGAGCTTCTCTTCCTTAACCAATGACAAATCAGAAAATCTTTGAATCCAGCTGTGACCTGTAAGCCCTCACTTCAAGATATTTCACACTTTTAAGCCAAACCAATGTGTAGTTTCTATGTATAGATTTATGATTTTCCCTTCCCCACTGGGAAGTGTGAGCTGCCTGATTCTCCTTGCATGGTGCACTGCAATAAATGCCCCCTCTTTCTCCCATTGCAAAACTTGTTGTGAATGTTTGGCCTTACTGCATTGGACAAAGACCTCAGTTTTGTTTGGCAACAGCCAGAGCTTTCCAAATAGAGTTAATAGCATGTGTGAAGGTCCAAGGTGAGTGGAAAAGTTAAAAGTCCTCTGAGAATAAGGAGAAAAGTGAAGAGTGACAGAGGTAAGGTGCAAGGCCATGTCAGTATGGGGTTTCTTATATTTGTCATGTATGATTTGAAGTTGTCTATCTATGTGCCAAGGCAGCTTTTTTGATTGTTGTAACTTCCCACCCCCCTTAAGAAACCATCAGTATGATTAGGAGATCTTGAGTCATTCTGAAACTGCCTGTAGGCCTTGTTAATTCTTGGGAGTTGGTGAAGGAAGGTTAGGAGATCCTGAGTCAGGCCCTAGTTCAGTTAGTCTTGGGGATGGGTGAGGGGCTATGGAGTATAAATCCTGAGTATGTTGTACTGCCTTGGAGTGAGTTCTTTGGTAATGATGCTGATTTTTCTCCCTGTAACCTGGTTGCAAAAACAAACTCACTTTTCTCCCAGTTTCTGCCTCTCATCTTCACTTGACTGTGAGGGAAGCAGCTGGACTAGTTTATCCAGGAACTGAAGCATAACCACATTTTCATTTAAAAACAAGACATGAAGAGCTTTAGGGGTGTCTAAAGAGAATTCTGGCTATGAAGAAGTGGCTTTGGCAATAACTTGGTAAAAAAAAATTCTATCTTAGATTAGATCAGAGACAATGAAAATGGAGATACATGAACGGATTCAAGAGGTATTTGAGAGACAAAATCAAGAGTTCAGCAATCCTTTAGACACAAAATGCCTCCATGACCCAAGATGACTCACCTTCCAACTTTGAGGTTAGCAGTTGAGTGGGTCTGCTACTGCAGTGATGAGATCATGCTTTCAAGAGTCCTCCTATCAATACTCTCCCTTGTGGTTAAGGACATTCTTTGATCTGAATACGAAAATGCTAACTGGGGTAAAATTTCTGATTCAAGTGGTCATAATACCTACAGTTTGTCCCAGGCTCTGCTACTGAATTTCTTAGGCCCTGGAAGGGCCTCAAGTTTCCCAAATGAAAGTTACACCCTTTTTATTCTCATTACATCCACATAACTTATTACAACTTGCACCTAAGTTAGAAATCCTCCAAACTATTTATTAAATATCTATCTCATCCATTAATCTGTAGGTTGTGACAGCCAACAGCCTAGTTGATTCACTGTTATCTCCAGAACGGACACCGATGAGTATACATAAAAGAGCTATGATTCCTGCCCTCATAGAACTTGATCTTTGGGGCTATGAATAAATGAATGTGACACATAGGAGGTAAAAAGTGGGAGAAGCCAGTGACTATTTAGATGTAGAGAGTGAAGGAGAGAAGGAAAAATGTTTGGAGGATTTCCCATGAACTAGCTTCGGTACCTGGATAGATGAAGTAGAAAAATCTATAGAAGAAAAAAAATGAGACAAATTCAATTCAGGGCATCTGAACTACAATTCAAAACATGAAAATGTAAATATCTGGTAGGCAATATGCTGTAGAATTTCAAGGTTTTGGTAAGAGGTCCAAGTCAGAGGTGTTGCTTGTCATTTTGAAAACTACCTTAAAATTTTAAACATACAATATGGTCTATGAATAAATAAAAACTAGCAATAACTGTTATCTGTAGTTAAGTGGCAGCCCAATTTCTAAGTGTTTTTATCTACTTAATCTTCATGCAAATTCCATAGAGTAGATACTCTTAGGATTCCCATTTCAAAGATGAGGGCACTGAGGAACAGAAAGTTGAGGCACTTTGCCCAAGGTTACACAGACAGTAAATAGTGGAGACAGTGATGTCAACTCTGATAGTCTGAATCTACTACCCTCACTTGCAAAATGATGTTCTTCTGCTCACCCCACACTCACTAGAATAGCTGCCAGGATATCCCACATCAGATCTCCCCTCATAACAACTGTTATGAGATCTTGCTTTATTGGAATTTTATTGTTTTATAGGTAAGGTCACTGAGCCACAGAGTGGTAAAATATCTTCCATACAGTCACATAGTTGAGGAGTGGATTAACTAGTATTTGAACTCAGTTATTTTCAGAACTCATAAATTTAACGGCTACATCTACCCATAACAAGAAACCATATTTTTGGATGCAACTGTTTCATTACTAAAGGAGTAGAAAGTAAGGGTGGGCATCAGTTTGGAAAATAGCCACAATGAATTCTACTTTGAAAATTATCATAATATGTGCTGTTGGATAAATGTCACTTGGATCTTCTAATATTTAAGTGAAAACACTTAGATATCTTATCAAGCTCTAGGATGTTTATGATTGTTTAAAAAAATCTTGTTGAACGAGAAAAATATGATTGGACCTCTTTAGAAAACACCATAGCTAGCTTTAGAATACCAAGTTATTGTTGTTAAATAGAGACTGCTTTAAAGGTAACATCCCGCTTTACCCCACCATAAGTCTATGAGGTGGCATATCAAAAATTTTATATCCCTGCCTCTATCACTTTACAGAAAAGGGAACTTAACCTTAAATAACATTATCAAGAACAAACACAACTAGTGAAAGACAAAGTCATTTCAAATCCAGGTTTGTCTCATACCCAACTCTTAAATAATATGTATTATTTCTTTTTGATTTATTATAGAAATAATTCCATTAAAATTAGGTTTGATCAAAAGACAATTGGAGCAGGTAATTTTATCCCAGCAAACTGCTTGTGAAAGACCAGTGAACAAGGTATGCAGCATAATGAAAGCACCTTTTCTAAATGAGAACAGAGTTATTCACACCTCCTCGTCAAATCCCGCAGTTTGTCCCTGACAGTGCTGAAAAACACTGCAGTGGGTTCTACATATTTACTGTGTATTAGTGAGAGGTATAAAACTGACCATTCCTACCATCATTTGGACATCAGAATGAAAACAGGTGCTAGAAAATAAGTAATATTTGTAAACTAAAAATAAAATCCTAAGCCCCCCTGCCACAAAATGAATGGCCATGATGGGATGGGAAATGCCTCATTATAACTCCCTCTCTCATATGGATGAGACACAACAACTGATCAGTATTAATGTTAAAATAGAGAGCTTAAGACTAACAGAACAGACTCTTTGTGATGATAAGATACCAAATTATAAGCAGGACCAAAGGCCATGGTAAACAAGACAAACCTCTGTACTTGAAGAATAAACTATATTTTTAACTACCACAAGGTTTTTATTTTCTCCAGTAGCTAAACAAGCTCTGGCTTCAAAATAAGCAAAATGAAAACAATGACATCCCATTCAGCTCACAGATGCTGTCTCACTGACCTACTGTTCCAACAGCTATAAATATAGCTTTCACTGGACAAGGGACCGATTTCAGTAACTTTCTTCATATAAGACCACCGACCATGGACTGGTTCTGGCTGGTTTGCAGAGGCTGCACACTTGTGTGCCTTCGTGTCCTGAAAAGACCTTTTGATATACAGTGCCTAATTGTAATACATTTAAATGGTGTCTCCACTCCAAGGTGAACATGGGTCATGGATGGTGCATGTTTGCTCAATACGTGTGCGTCAGGGCCATTCATGAATATTCATTCATCCTGTAACCTGTTGAATATGTATAACTAACCTGTTTAGGAAAAGCTCCTGCTTCAACCCCTCCTCCTTCAAAGTGCGTATCTGATCTTTACTGGAGGCATACTTCCCAGCCTGAGGGATGGCCACCTTGCAGGCTGTAACCCTTTGCAAGAAATAAAGTCTCTCTCTTTTCTAAATTTATGAACTGTGGAATTTTTAAGTTAACATTTGTAATGGGTAGAGATATTTAAATGTACACAAATATATCTCTTAATATGGACTCACAGCAAGGTCTTCTCCCTTCGCCTTCACTAGATTTATTTTTAACTTTGGCATTTTGATTTCTCACATCTTAAAATGATTCTTACATATTCTCTAGATTTTAGCATATGCCTGGTAGATTCTTTAGTTGAACAATAAGCACAATGAACAAATGAAAAAGAAAGGCTGGGAAAAGAGGAAGTCAGTCAGGACTGGGGCACTATAGGAGAAATAAGTGTTGGCATAATTCCTGCTTGCCTGAAGGCTTCCCTTCATTTGATTATACAACTTTAATTGCCTCAATTACTGTGACATTTAGTCCTTTGGTTACTTCCCCTTTGGAAATGCAAATAACTATTAAGTCCAGAGATAGTCATTCATGGCTTAGTATGAAAGTTTATGCAGTTTCTACCCTGATTTTTAGACCAGTTCCTGAATTAGAAGGGTCCGAAAAACCACCTGATCCAATCACTCACATTAGTGTTAAGTCATTGAGGCTAAGATAGGGGAATAGTTTCATCAGGAATTCACAGGTAGTTTTATAATCAGCCTTATAATAATCCAAGTATGAAAACCGTCAATGCAGTGCTCTTTTTATCAATACCATGCTGTCCCTGATGTTAAAATATATGAGGTTGTGATATAAAATGATTTTATTGACACAGCATAATTTGTAGTTAAGAGTGAAATGGGGCCGGGTATGGTGGCTCAGCCTGTAATCCCAGTACTTTGGGAGACTGAGGCAAGAGGATCGCCTGAGCCTGGGGTTTCGAGACCAACCTGGGCAACTTAGTGAGAACTTGTCTCTACAATAAATCACAAAAATTAGCAAGGTGTGGTGGGGTGGGTCTGTAGTTCTGGCTAATTGGAAGACTGAAGCAGAAGGATCGCCTAAGCCCAGCAGGTGGTGGTCGTGAGCATGCTGCTGCACTCCAGCCTGGGTGACAGAGTGAGACTCCAACTCAAAAAATAAATAAATAAATAAATAAATAAATAAACAAATAAATAAATAAAAGAGTGAGATGGAGACGAAAACAGTAGGCTTCTGCACTAACTCATCTTGGGAATCTGGAAATGGGTTTTATCTTTAAACCTCAGCTTATTATTCTTCAATATTGAGATACATCTTATTTATCTCACTCTGCTCTTATGAAAATTAAATAGAACTGTGCATTTAATGTGTTTAGCAGACTGCCTGGTGGTGCCCTGTAACTAGTCAATAAATTCCAACTTTTAAAATTTTGCTACTTTAGAATTAAAATATTTAAATAGCAGAAATGTCTTATTATAGTACAGTGGATTATGATCTTGGATGGGGATTTTGGTCAGAATGACTTTTTACCTCCTTTCTGGGTCTTAGTCAATCCTATTTAGATGTGGTTCTCAAATGCCACTAGTAAATGCCAAGTTAGTAAACAGAGAACAATACTCATCCTTAAAAATCTATTTTTTAAAACATCTCCCTAAGTGAACCAGGCAGGAAGCATCTTATATAATTGGCAATTTCTTGAGATATATATTCAAGTTTATCATGGAAGAGCTGATTATTTTAATTAATTTCTGTGAATTTCCAGCTTGCATAAAGCAGCTCTGGTCTCAGAGTTGTCAGTTTTTTAAAGATCTTTAAGAAATCAGAGATCAGGGAGAATTTTTGAAATGGACATCAGACTAAAATATCTTAAAATTTTGGAGGGACATTATGGTCAGAGAAAAGGAAAAGCAGCAGTGGAAAACACATTTTCCCCAGGAGATTCAGAACTTTGTTATTTGTAAATGTTCTAAACATTAGATAAGCAGCAGATACAATTTTAGCAAGCTTTTTAAAATACAAATTTCAGCAAAGATTATAAAATGAGATCATTTGCTTTTAGAGGCCTCAGTAATCAGAAATATGCAAAAAAAATTTTTTTTAAACCTCTACTTGTTTCATTTGTGAAGATTGGACCCAGTTACCACAGAGAAGCTATAATCAGATATAATTGGTTGTATTATAATGTTTCAGATTAAGATTACATAATTTATAAAAGCCCTAAAAAGCTAAAGTGGATTCTGGCCTCCACTTAGAATGCCAAAAGCTAGAAAGACAATAAGAAAAAGTGGTGTAATTTGTGAACTAATAACCTTTTGTGAACCCATCAGAGAGCTGAGCTCACAGGGCAACTAGTATGAAATCTAAGGATAGACAGGCACCCCAAAGGAGATATGAACACTGGCTTTCTTGGAGCAAAGAATGGGAAGAAGTCAAAACCACCATGTAAGTAGGTAACATTTTAGCTACAGCGTCTAGAAAGTTACTAAGGATAAATGGACTACCAGAGTTTAGAAGTCCCTGGAAATGCAGACACAAGGGGAATTTGTACCTAATTATACACTTTTCTTCATGGACCTTCATAGGTTGCTCAGAAAAAGATTGGAGACAGGAGAAGAAATTTTAAAAAGCTCCCAATGGTTACAGGCCTTAAGGAAAGGAGTGAACACCTTTGCTGGACAGGCATGGAGCCCTGCCTGAATTTTTCTACCCTGTGGGAACAAAAAGCCTTAAACCACAGGGGGCATGATAGCAAAACCTATTACCACCAGGAGTGAAAACCCATTGTAGCTGGGGGAAGTGACCAGGAAAACTTTTAAAAGTTCTACTTTTAAAGATCTGGAAGAAAATACCTTGGGCCCAAACTCAGAGAGCTCCTCTCTCAGACAGAGTGGCAGTTTCATTGAAAAAGGAACATTGCCAAGACCCAGGGACACAATGTCTGACTCAGAATAATAGAGAACACTCTTTGAATCCTACCACCATGCTATAAAACAGTTGACTTACAAGTTGCAACAGTGTACTGCTGGGAGAAGGAAAAAACTAGAGAGAAACTCTCTCTGAAGTATAAATTCACAAGGAAAATCTAAAGTTGAGGATAGAACAGGAATATTTAGCAAAATCTTGTGGCCACCCAATTTCTACCCTAAAGACAGTGGAAGGCTAGAAGAATCTGAAGCAGGTGATGTACTGAGAGTAACCACAGCAACAGCAAAGCCAAAACCCAGCTTAACTCCTGACAAAAATAACTCAACATAATTGATCTACCAGAAAAAGTGACATTCTTGTTTTCCAGTACATATAATATTTGTCTTAGTTTTTTCCTTTACAAATGATTTTCAAAACACAAGAAAAAGAGGGAAAAAAAGGAAGGGAGAAAGAAATAAGGAAAAAAAGGAAAGAAAGAGAGAGAGAGAGAGAGAGAGAGAGAGAGAGAGAGAGAGAGAGAAAGGAAGGGAAGGAGGAAGGAAGGAAAAAGGAAAGAGAAAGAAAGAATTTATTATCAAGAGACAAAACCATCAGTAGCACTAGGCTCAGATAAAAATCAAATGTTGGAAGTATTGGGAAATTTAAAAGAACTACTGATAATATGTTAAAGATTCCAGTGAGAAAGGTGGACAAAAAAATGAAGAGTTCCAGTAAAGAGATGCAAACCATAAGAAATAATCAAATTGAAATGCTAGAAATAATAAACATGGTAACAGAAATGAAGAATGCCTTCAGATTCATGAAATGACTCAATACAGCTGAGAAAATAATTGGTGAACTTAAGTAAGTCAATAAGAAATTACCTAGACTAAATACAGAGATAAATAAAGTAAAAATAAAGTACAGATTGTTCAATAGCTGTGAAATAATATGAAGTGGTTTTGCATACACATAATTGTAATTCCACAAAGAGAAGAGAGCAAGAGTGAAATAAATATTTAGAGAGATAATGGCTAAAAATTTTCAAAAATATTTAGATATCAAACTATAGATTGAAGAACTAAGAGAACACCAAATAAAATAAATACTAAAATGAAACAATACAAACATAGAAAACCTAGGCACATCATATTCAAACTGCTATAAACTAAAGATAAAAAGAAAAATTTGAAGGCTGACAGAACAAATTAAAAAGATACTCTATATAGAAAAACAAGAATAAGATTAGTATATACCTCTCATGAGAAACTGAGTCAGAGAACAAGGGAGTGATATCTTTAGGGTGCTAAAATAAGGTAAAATGAACTTCATTTAGACTGACAATATTTATTCAACAAAAAGTGGTAAGCTAATATTTGTTTATTTTAGAATTATTAGGAAAATTTTCAGTGTTTTTAAGGAAATGTTAATATTTAGAAAGTTAAATAGCAAAGTGGTAATAATAATCAACCAACATATTCTATGTAGTACTAGGAATTTTTTCATGTATTTTTTCTTATAATTAAATGATACTAACAATATGATTGTGAAAATTTAGGGAAGTGCTTCTTCACTGGTGAAGAGGAAATCTAAAACTCCTCAGAGGTCATGACATGAAAGGTAGTTTTTGTTTGGTACCCTACTTTGAGAAATAGAAAGCAAGTATAGGCCTAGATAAAAAGCAACCTGCCCAAAGCCCAGCAAGGGCATACTTGTATTGAAATTCAACATAGACAGACTCCAGTAATACGTATGGCCTCTCTCACTTCTTGGAGTTTTTGCTACCATTTTTTTTTTTTCAGTCAGAGTCTCACTCTGTCATCTAGGCTGGAGTTCAGTGGCACAATCACAGTTACTGCAGCCTCGATGTGCTGCACTCAGGCAACCCTTCCACCTCAACCTTCCAAGTAGCTGGAACTACAGGTGCATGCCACAGTACCCTACTAATTATTTATTCATTTACTATAGAGACAAGTTCTTGCCGTGTTGCCCAAGCTGGTCTTGAACCTTTGGGCTCAGGCAAACCTCTAGCCTCTGCCTCCCAAATTTCTGGGGTTGCAGGTGTGAGCCATTGCTCCCAGCTGCTACTTTCTAAACTTTCTCAAATTATTAAAAATGATTCTTTAAAACTCCTTACTTATGTTTGTGTAGCCATGGTTACTAGGTGTGTGTCAGGAGCCGCAACTCCTAACAGAAGGCAAAGTAAAAGTTAACTGAAAATGGGAAAAACACTGGCTGGGAGCAAGGCCCCAGCTAAAGCGGCCGTGCTGGAGGCAAAGCCCCATGGATCCCATTGATGGGCCCCTTTGATCTCTAGGAGTGTGTGCATAAGACGGAAAGTACCCCTTTCTGATGAAGCATTAGCTGATAAGCGAGGATGATATATTGGTGAAACTGAAGTTTGAGACATGAATAAGGAACACAGCAAAAGCACAGCCATTAGAGATGCTAGAGAATGTTCTGTTACCTTTGTTTCCATGAAAAGCAAAACCATTGTGTGTAAGGAAAATAAAAAACTTTCGCATTCTTTATTTTTAATGGTTAACAGACCCTATACTAAAATAACAACTTAGACGGGTAAGATGGAGGAGGAAGTTTGTGAGACTTGAGACAAGTCAATCCTGAGGGCAGCTGCTTTTAAACATAATTTAAGAAAGCATAGACATAGTAGATATAAGTTTGTAAGAGTAAAATGATCTAGTAGTATAAGTATAATAATATAGGAGAGAATAGTTAAGTAGATAAAAATAGGATGATGATTAAAGATAATTAGATGAAAAATAAGTAAATAGAAAACAAATATAGGATATAAGAGTAGTCAAGTATAATTCATATAAAGGTTGTTAAGCATTATTACATTATGATTCATATAAGTAAAATAAGAATAAAGATAGATACATAATAGGAAAGTTTATAGGAAATAATTAAGAAATAATAAAATTAGTTATAAGAAACAATCAAATTAGTTATCGATGTAAACACCAATATATTGCTGCTAAGTTACCTGTAAGAATTGTTAGAAATATGATATAAAAGGAGTAAGGGTTGAAAGGTTACAGTTAATTAGTTTTAGCAAAAGTTGTTTCGTTCCTGTCTGTTGGTTTTAACATAATGGAAACAAAAAAAAGAACAGGGAGGAACAAATAAATCATTGTAGAACGTTTGATTGTAAAAGAAAACATAATGTAAGCTTTTGTGGGCATATGTGTGAGGGGGTTGAGGGTTGAACATGCCTTATATAAACATGTGAAAATTGAATAAACTTTGGAAGAGTCCCGAACTCGACCCAGGGAGTTGACTTATGTCTTCTTCCTTCGCCGCGTCTGTTTCTCTCGCCTTAGGCCCTAACCCTTGTGTTGGAGCTGGACTCTAACAGGTGAGATAACTTTTTTCTCAAGATTTTCATGGCAATATATTTTAAGTGCACAAAGAGCAAGACTTCAAATCTTCAACTCTCTGCTTTGTAGGGCTTAGAGAGAACCCTGGTCCCCCAGGGTGTCATTGTCTGCCTCTTTTTTTTTTTGTTTTTTTTTGGAGTAGGAGTCTCACTCTGATGCCCAGGTAGGAATGCAGTGCTCCTGGTAACAGCAGCCTCGAACTGCTGGGCTCAGGCGATCCTTTCACCTCAGCCTTCCAAGTAGCCATCATGCCCAGCTAATTTTTCTTGATTTATTGTAGAGATGAGGTCTCGCCAAGTTGCACAGGCTGGTCACAAACCCATGGGCTCATGCTAATTCTCTCTCCTTGGCCTCCCAAAGTGCAGGGATTATAAGTGTGAGCCACCGTACCCAGCCACCTGCCTCATGACAATAAAAAATCAATAGATTATGCAGAACAAAAATTTGTCTTTAGAAAATTATTCATTTAAGAGCTTACACTATTCCAGGAACTATGCTTACCACTTTAAACATTTCCTTTTATAAGCATTATGCATTCCTATAAAATAGGCATTGACATTTCCATTTCATGAATGAGGAAACTGAGGCTAAGTTAAATTAACTTCTCAAAGGCACACCAGATAGTGCATATTATTCCAACAGGGATTGTAGCAACTTGAATCTGAAGCCTATGCACTTAACCAGAGCATCATATTGTCTTAAACCACACCAAGTTGCCCAATATTGAACCCTACAGTAGTGTGTGGAACACTAGTGCTCACCTTATTTTCTTGAGGTAGGAGCCAACAGCCGAAGTCTAATGGTATTCACAGGACTATGATCTACCTAAAATAACATCAGTGAATGTATTAAAACTCCTTTGGAGAGCTATGAATCATTAATAAATAGTTACGGCTCCTCCGGCAAGATGGCAAAGGGGCAACCTGGTCTATGAAACCCTCTGC
This sequence comes from Carlito syrichta, assembly GCF_000164805.1. NCBI lineage: Eukaryota > Metazoa > Chordata > Mammalia > Primates > Tarsiidae > Carlito > Carlito syrichta. The sequence continues at coordinate 729,533 of NW_007260386.1, read as the reverse complement.
AAAGGAGAACGCAGAGGGTCTCTGACTCTCTCCCCAGGGGCTGCGGATCCCAACATTGGCAGCCTGCTCTTCACACGGAGCTCAGCCGTCACCACTGCTGGGACATTGCAGTAGTCTGGACAGCCACTGCAGCTGCAGACACAGCAGCTGCTGCGCCGCTGCGGCCTCCATGGCGGCCATAGCACATTGCGCCACCCATGCCTGAGGTGATCCACGACTTCAGTCCTTGAAGCCCCTGCAGGCAAGATCTGCTGGGACCGCTGCCACCTTGACATCCTGCAGGCTGTGGGTCTCATCCTGTGTGCCCTGTGGCAGGCTCCCATTTCTGGCCTCTGCCCCACTCCTGTGGGCTCCACCCCGTCTGGGGCGAGCAGCTGAGATTGCACCACCTGCTGCGATTCAAGGTAACAACACCAAAACGGGAGAAACAAGCTTGAAAAACAGACACAGACCAGATTTGAAGGTGAACTGAGGGTGATCTGAACTGTCCTTCACAGCAGGCCAGGGGCAACTGACCCTAGCTGCGAACTAATTTACCAACTTGAAAAGCTAGAAATCAGAGCTGAAAGGACATTTGACTTAAACTAAAAGTCTCAGAGTGTGCTTAATTGGTTCTGTTAGTTCAATGACTTAATTCTATTCCTACTGTTTTTTTTCCTTTTTTTCTATTCCTCTTCATTTTCTTCTCTTTTCTCCTCTCTGTAAACCATATCTTTGTATAGAAGAACAGCACACCAACAAGGTGATTAGTTAGCGTGTATGTTAGCATCATCATATGTTTTAATTTTTTTTGTATGGGAGCTGGTTAGTCTGTAGCTGTGGTCTATTGTTTTTATCTATTTCAGTTTAGGTCTCTCTCTCCATGTGTTGATACACTCATCTGTTTCCCTCCTTACTCCTCTCTCCCGCCACACCTCTCTTCCCCCCACAGTCTGCTCCATTCTCTTCCCTCTGCTAACCTCATTTTATTTCAAGGAGTAAACCTACAGCCCCACTGCACAGACAGATTCCAAGGCAATGGGAAGTGGGTCTCAGATTATCCATACACCTGTCAGTGGATACCAGGACCTGCACATAGATTTTGAATCACAGCTCCTCCCTTAAGTAAATCTCAAAACTGCAAAAAGGACCACCCCCAACCTAAAGTGCAACTCCAGAATTGAACAAAGTAAGAGAGCATACATAAGAAGAATAGAAGACTGAACAAACAGAAATAAAAGCAATCCCTCTACCCCTGAAGAACAGAATTAAAGAAGATGATGATGTGTAGGGAAGGAAGATGTAGGGGGAGGGGACGCACAAATGAAGAAAAACCAAAAGAAGAATATAGGTCTCACACAGACCCCTGGGAGATCAGACACTGAGAAAACAGACTCCGGAACAAAAAAATGAAGAGCTCGCAGAATGACTGGTCACTTACAACAAACCCAGACATCAAGGCATTAATAGAACAAATTAAAAAATTGAGGAGAGATAAGAGGAAAATAGGAAGGAGCTGATATCAGAAATAACAGCAGTAAAGAATACTGTGATGGAAATAAATAACAAACTAATAAGCATGGAAAGCAGAATTAGCCAAGCAGAAGAAAGAATCTCAGAACTCGAAGACCAAAACATAGAACTAATCCAAACTGTCAAAAGCATAGAAAAGAAGCTCAAAAAGACAGAACAAAACCTGCAAGAGATGAATGATCACTTCAAGAGACTGAACCTAAGAGTAATTGGCCTTCCTGAGGCAGAGAGAGAAACAGAGGCCACACTGGAACAAACATTTCATGAAATCATTCAAGAAAACTTCCCTCATCTCATCAAGAATGAAAAAATTAAAACACAGGAGATTCAGAGAACCCCTGCAAGATAACAAATGAGAAGACCAACTCCCAGACATATAATAATTTGCCTAAACAATGTAGGTATAAAAGAAAAAATCCTAAAGGCTGCAATAGAAAAAGGTCAGACTACATACCAGGGAAGACCAATTAGAATAGCAGCAGATTTATCTACAGAAACCCTCCACGCTAGGAGAGCTTGGAGCCCTATCGCCAAAGTTCTAAAAGATAAACAATTTCAACTGAGAATAACCTACCCAACCAAGCTAAGTTTCATCAGTGAGGGAGAATTGAAATCTTTCCCAGTTATCCAATCCCTAAGAACATACGCTGCCACCAGACCACCTCTACAAGAAACACTTAAGAAAGTATTGAACACAGAAGAAACGGAAAATAGAACAACAATGTTCTTCACAAGAGTACAGGCAAAAGATTAAAAACACACATGATCCAACTCTAAAACAAAAAGACAGACAACACACAAACAGGAAGAATAACAATTCTGTAAGAACATTATGATAGGGATCATCTATCACATTTCATAATTAGTTTGAATGTGAATGGACTAAATGCACCACTGAAAAGACATAGAATGGCAAAATGGGTAAAATATCACCAGGCAACAATCGATTGCCTTCAAGAGACTCACCTCAATAGAAAGGACACTCACAGACTCAAAGTAAGAGGATGGGAAACAAATTTTCAGGTGAATGGAACACAAAAGAAAGGAGGAGTCACAAACTTAATCTCAGACAAAATACCCTTTAAGCTATCAAAAATCAAAAAAGATACCGAAGGCCACTACATAATGATAAGAAGGTCAATCCATCAACAAGAAATATCCATCCTAAACATATATGCACCAAACATAGGAGCACCAACTTTCATAAAGCAGCTCCCAGGTAAACTAAAAAAAGATATCGACTCCAATACCATCATAACTGGGGACTTTAATACCCCACTCACAACCCTAGACAGATAATCAGGAGAAAATATCAGCAACAAGATCCGAAACCTCAGTGTGACTTTGATCAAATGGACTTAAATGATACCTACAGAACCCTCCATCCAAAGACCACAGAATACACATTCTACTCATCACCGCATGGAACGTTCTCTAAGATTGACCACATACTTGGCCATAAATGAAGCATAAGCAAATTTAAAAGGACTGAAATTTTACCGTGCACCTTCTCGGACCACGGTGGAATAAAAATAATCATTAACACGAACAAGGTCCCCCAGAACCCACAAAGACATGGACACTAAGTAGCATGATGCTAAACAACTGGGTTGTTGATGAAATCAAAACAGAGATTAAAAGATGCCTAGAAACAAATGAAAATGAAGAAACATCTTACCAAAATCTCTGGGATGCCATGAAAGCTGTAGTAAGAGGAGAATTTATATCCCTACAAACGCACATGAAGAAAATGGAAGGATCACAAATTAACAGCCTAACAAGCCACCTAAAAAAGCTGAAAAAGCAAGACCCACAAAAACCCTAATTCCAGCAGAAGAATCCAGATCACCAAAATAAAAGCCCAAATCCAGGACATAGAAGACAAAAATATAGTAAAAAAAAATCAATAAAACAAAGAGCTGGTTCTTCAAAAGGATAAACAAGATTGATAGTCCCCTAGCTAGACTGACCAAGAAAAAGAGAGAAAAAGCCCAAATAAACACAATCAGAAACACAAAAGATGAAGTCACATCTGATCCTGAAGAAATACAAAAGATCATTAAAGACTACTATGTACACTTGTATGGAAACAAACATGAAAACCTCAAGGAAATGGAGGACTTTCTGTCATCACACAACCTGTCTAGGTTGAAACAAGAAGAAATTGAGACCCTAAATAGACCAATAACAATCAAGGAAATTGACTGTGTAATAAGAAAACTACCTACAAAAAAAAGCCCTGGCCCAGATGGCTTTCCAGCAGAATTCTACATGACATTTAAGGAGGAGCTTATACCAATGCTACTGAAGGTATTCCAGGTGATTGAGAAAGATGGAACTTTCCCCAAATCATTTTACGAAGCTAACATCACATTGATACGCAAGCCAGGTAAAGACCCAACAAAGAAAGAGAACTACAGGCCAATATCTTTGATGAACATAGATGCTAAAATTCTCAACAAGATCCTAGCAAACCGGATTCAACAATACATCTCAAAAATCATCCATCATGACCAAGTAGGCTGCAAGGCTGATTCAACATTCGTAAAACCATAAATGTTATTAAATACATCAACAGATGTTAAAACAAAAACCACATGATTATATCATTAGATGCAGAAAAAGCTTTTGATAAAATCCAGAACCCCTTCTTGATAAAAACCCTGAACATCTAGACATATGGGGAACATACCTCAAAATAGTAAAAGCCATCTATGAGAAACCCACAGCCAGCATACTCCTAAATGAAAAACAAAAACTGGAACCATTTCCCCTGAAAACTGGAACAAGACAAGGAAGCCCACTCTCACCCCTCCTGTTCAATATAGTATTGGAAGTCCTGACTAGAGCAATCAGAGAAGAGAAGGCAATCAGGGGTATCCAAATAGGAAAAGAGGAAGTCAAGTTATCTCTTTGCAGATGACATGATTGTGTACCTTGAAAACCCAAGAGAATCTGTCAAAAACCTCCTTACACTGATAAAGGACTTTGGCAAAGTCTCAGGATATAAAATAAATGTGCAAAAGACAATCGCATTTCTTTACACCAATAATAAACAAACAGAAACCAAAATAAAAAGCACAATTCCATTCAAAATAGCCACAAAAAACATGAAATACCTTGGCATCTTCCTAACTAGAAACGTGAAAGACCTTTACAATGAAAACTACAAAACACTGCTCAAAGATATCAAAGATGACACAAACAAGTGGAAAAATATCCCATGTTCATGGGTTGGAAGAAACAACATTGTGAAGATGTCCATCTTATCTAAGGCAATCTACAGATTCAATGCAATACCTATCAAATTACCAGCAACATTCTTCTCAGACCTAGAAAAAAACAACACAGGAATTCATATGGAAACACAAACGACCAAGAATAGCCAGAACAATCCTCACCAAAAAATAAAAATAAAAAAAAAAAAACCAAAGCAGGTGATACAGGAACAGGCATATAGACCAATGGAATAGAATTGAGATTCCAGAAACAAAACCTCAATTTCTCAACCAACTCATCTTTGACAAAGCCTCCACCACCTACCACTGGGAACAGGATAACCTATTCAGTAAATGGTGCTGGGAAAACTGGCTGACCCCACATGCAGAAGATTGAAACAGGACCCCTATCTATCCCCATACACAAAAATTAATTCTAAATGGATCAGAGACCTAAATGTAAAACCTCAAACCATAAGAACCTTAGAAAATGAAGGCCATACCCTCATGGAAATTGGAACTGGCATCCAATTCCTGAACAAAACCCGAAACCCACAGGCCATAAGAGATAAGATAGACAAGTGGGACCTTATTAAACTGACAAGCTTCTGCAAAGCCAAAGAAACCATCAAGAGAGCGGGGAGACAGCCTACAGACTGGGAAAAAGTATTTGCCAACTCCACGTCTGACATGGTTTAACATGTCAGATCTACAAGGAACTCAAATGTGCTGAAAAGAAAAAAACAAACAACCCCATTATAAAATGGGCAAAAGATATGAACAGACACTTCTCAAAGGAAAACATCCGAGCAGCCAACAGACACATGAAAAAATGTTTAACCTCAGTAATCATAAGGGAGATGCAAATCAAAACCACACTGAGATACCACCTAACTCCAGTCAGAATGGTAATCATCAATAACTCAAAAAAATAACAGTTGCTGGAGAGGGTGTGGCGAAAAGGGAACACTTCTACACTGTTGGTAGGAGTGCAAACTGGTGCAACCTCTGTGGAAAACAGTATGGTGATTCCTAAAAGCTCTAAATATTGACCTCCCATATGACCCTGCAATCCCCTTACTGGGAATATACCCTGAAGAATTCAAATCACTCTATAAAAAAGATACCTGCACACGTATGTTTATTGCAGCATTGTTCACAATAGCAAGAACCTGGAAACAACCATGCTGTCCATCAAAAGAGGACTGGATTAAAAAATGTGGTACATATACACAATGGAATAATATGCAGCCATAAAAAAAGAACAAAATCATGAATTTTGCAGCAACCTGCATGGAACTAGAGTCTATAATACTGAGTGATCTCTCAGAGAAGCAAAGATCTGAGTATCACATGTTCTCACTCATATAGTGGACCTTGAACATCCAACCTAATACTATAAGAAAATGACTCACAGTGGTGGGAAACTATGGGGGGGAGGGGAAGGGAGATGGGATTAACAGTAGTAAATATCTGTCTGGGGATGGGGAGACACCTCTTATCAACAAGGGTACCTGAACGAAGCATATTTGTATACCTAATCCTTAAGTGTACCCCAGAATATCATAATAAAAAATATTCATTAAAAAAAAAAGAATGGGTTCTCCAGCAAAAGAAAACAACAACAACAACAAAAAACCTGACAAGCTTCTGCAAAGCCAAAAAACCCTCAAGAGAGCAGGGAGACAGCCCACAGACTGGGAAAATGTATTTGCCAACTCCAGGTCTGACAAAGGCCTTACACGTTGGATCTACAAGGAACTCAAATGTGCTGGAAAGTAAAAACCAAACAACCCCATTATAAAGTGGGAAAAGATATGAACAGATACTTCTCAAAGGAAGACATCCGAGCAGCCAACAGACACATGAAGAAATGTTCAACCTCACTAATCATCAAGGAGATGCAAATTAAAACTAAACTGAGATACCACCTAACTCCAGTCAGAATGGCAATTATCAATAAGTGAAAAAATAACAGATCCTGGAGAGGATGTGGAGAAAAGGGAACATTACTACACTGTTGGTGGGAGTGTAAACTAGTGCAACCTCTGTGGAAAGCAGTGTGAGGATTCCTAAAGCTCTAAATATTGACCTCCCATATGACCCCTCAATCCCCCTAATGGGAATATACCCTGAAGAGCTCAAATCACTCTATAAAAAAGATACCTGCACACGAATGTTTATTGCAGCATTGTTCACAATAGCAAGAACCTGGAACCAACCATACTGTCCATCAAAAGAGGACTGGTAAGGGAGAGCATTGGTCTAGAAGACTGACATAAAATCTTAGCAGTTTTTACATCCACCAAATGCTTCTCAAAACATCTTCCTTCTAAACTATTAAGATTTTCTTCCACATTATCATGAGGTTAGCTTTTTTTCAAATAAATGCTATAAATTCTACATCTTACCTCCGTTAAAATTCCTATCTGTGACCCATTTTTGAAATATATAAGGATGCTTCTTTAAGAATTTCTAAGATTCTACGACTTGCTCGACACCATCATCTTAGAGCAGAGTTACCACATGGTTCCACCTTAAAGCAAAAGAATAAAAATGTCTGCCTCCCCTCTCCCCCCAAATTCAAACACATCTGTCACAATTAATTTTTTTATGGCCTGCTTCCTTTCCAAGTATTAACCTGAGAAGATTTACTGATCCCGACTAGCCGTAACTGACAATTTGGTTTCCTCTGTGAATAAGGAATTGGATCTCAGCAGGTTACTAGAGTATGTTTCCTAAAAGAAGAAAACATAAAATAATTAGGAAGCTAGGAAGCTGCATGTATCCTTTATTTCTGTAATTAGCAACATTCTGTGCTCTGAATTCTGAAGCTTTGAGAAGGCCACGATCCTTATGCTTCAGTTAATAAAGGCACATTGCAGAGTCTTCAAGAAAAGAGAAGGGAAATAATCATCGGGGCCCACAATTCAGAGCTCACTGACCTCTCAGCTCCTTTCACCTGTCAGATTCACAATGCACTTTAGAATGTAACCAGCACTTTCTATTTGGAGGTCACTTCATCCCATAGGAAATTGTAGCTATCTCTGGAATCAGTTACTGTTAACTTTATAGAAGTTCATAATCATATTGCAATAAAAATGCTTTTTGTGTTTTAAAACCTAAAGCAGAGGCTGACACAGAGGTCTACATCTCACTTTTCCTTCTTTACTCAGAATCATGTCTATCCTTAGGACTGGAAAGAGATTTTATTTAATAATAGTAGGTAGCTTTTTATTAATCTATTTTCATTTTTATGATGCAGAAGATAAAATTAGAGAAACTTTCTTTGGCTTTTCCACCCAGAAAAAGCACTTTTTCTCTTTTATACTTATTGAAACTTGAACTGTTTTCATCTCTAATCTGAATGCCTTCTGCTTCTTATTATCTGATTTTTTTAGACAGATGTAGCAAAAATATTTCACAAATATTTATAGAGGACTGTGTGCTGAACTATGTACCCGGGCAACATGTTAACTAAAACAAGGCATGGCTTCTACCCTTAGAAACCTTAGAATCTAGTGGGGTTGATAGAAAAACAAATTATCACATAAGTCAGTATAAATTCATAAGTGTGATGAGTGCTAAAAAGCAGAGGTAGATGATACCACAGGAGCCTAAAGCAGGGAGTAGTCAGAGATGTCCTTGAGGAAGTAAAAGTGGAACCAAAGTCAGAAGACTGGAGTAGGAATGAGAAAGACACAGATTTGTGAGAAAGAATGTGCCACACAGAGGGCACAAGTTGTTTTTCTGGAAGGGTGGATCAGGTGGCTTGATCACAATGAGCCAGGGAGTGGTATGCAAGATGATAGGGCCAGTCCATTCAAGGATTGCTTTTCTCTTTAAATAGAAAATTAAAACATGTTTTTAAAAAGTAGAGAAAATATTATAATGCACTTCCTTGTACTTATCCTCCAGTTTCAACATTTATTCATGTAAGGTCAACCTTGTTTAATTTGTTCCCTACTTACAGTTGCCCTTAACTTGCCTTATTTTGAAGCAAGTTCAGGATATCATATTCTTTTCCCCATAAATACTTAGGTTTTTAATTCTCAAATATAAAGTCTCCCTTAAGAAATTAACTTCAAAACCATTTTCATCTTGCTTAATAGTAATATCTTAATATTATAAATATAGTCGATGTTCAGATTTACCAACTTATATGTAAAAATAAATATACGTGCATATGTGTGTATAGATGAATATTTTATCTGCATTGTAATTCCAACAAGGTCCAGCCTTATAACTGGTTGATATGTGTTATATGTCTTGTTCTCTCTGTAGATTTCTTTTATATTTAAAAAAAATTATTATTTGAAATTGATTTGTTGGAGAAGCTGGACATTTTGTTCCATAGAATTTCGCATGACCTGAACTGCTAATTGACTACTCCAGGTATTATTTAACATGTTTCTCGCTCCTATATTTTCTGTAAATTAGTAGATAGATTAAAGACTTGATCAGATTTTTGGACTGATTTTTTGGCAAGAATGCCCCATGGTGGTGCCCTTGTCCTTCAGGACATTTCTCTCCTTTCACAGGGTAAGCAGCCATTGATGATCATGGCTTAGAGTATTATTTTGGGAGCTGCAAAATGGTGACCAATTCTATCATTCTACATTTTTTATTAGCTGAAATATTCCTATGAAGAAAAAAGTTTCCACTACTAACTATCTGGTTCCTGAAGCATATAACTTTTAAATGGAAGGAAAATATGTAGCTGGATTATTTCCTTTAATTTACAAGTTGTTAAAATAATAGTAGAGAACTTTTAAAGTATCAATAGGAATGCGAAGATTTAAACATGTTTGTGCTTCAATCCATTTCAACTAATGATCAATACTCAAATTTGTTCCTCTTTGTGAAGTGGGATATTTTCCAAGTAGTAACCTGTGATCATTTTCTTGCTTTTAAAGATATGACAAAATATTTCCAGTTCAACACATACATTTGCTGTGCCAGATGTGGAATTGGCCATTTCCTGGTTCCTATGGGAAATATTTGGAAACTAGAATACGGTAATTAGTGCTGGTGGCTCATTGTTTTTAGACCTTTTCATGGATAAAGATCTGCTTTAAGGATGTAATATATCTTGAGCTTATACTTACAACTTAAATTTAAGATCACAAGGTTTATGTTTAACCTTTCTCTCTTTGATCTATATCTCCTTTCTCCCTCAATGAGAATCCTGATAATTACTATTTGCTTCATTTAAAAAGACTCACCTAATATTTAGAATAAAAGTATCAATGTGCTACCCAAAATATGATTGCTTAAAACCATTTTTAGCTTTGTTGCAGCTCATTCTGCCCACAGGTTAAATAGGACCATATGGTCAAATCATATTGTTTTTATGTCACTTGGTTAACTTCATTAGTCATGCCTCCAATTTGGTACACAAGTTCACTTGTTTCATCTTGCTTTAGGTTTTAAGAATGGCTCTCTATTTACTTTTGCTTCATTATTATGTAATTACACGTATAAAAAGTCAAATACACAAACAACTCTATCCTATTTTCTTTCTTTCCAGTTATTTGATAATTTTTATGTATAAAAATATCAAGCATGCATTATTATATTTCCTCCCTTTCATGAATAAACGATAGCATATTTTGTATACTTTTCCCCACCTTGTCTTTTACATATACTCTGAAGATCGTGCTGTAGTAGTACACAGAAATATGCTTTATTTCTTCTGCAACAGACACAATGATAAACAGATAAACTTCTGCAACAGATAAACATATCACAATTTATCCAACCAGTCCCCACCTGATGGACAGATAGGTGGTTTCTAGTCTTGCAATTGCAAAATACTTGAATTCATTGTGTGAAACATATATCTTTTCATATACTTTGCTAGATTCTTACCGGTATATTGCTGGGTAAAAATACACATATATATGACTTTTCTTTGAGAGGCAGAGACAAGAGGATTGCCTGAGTACAGGGATTCAAGATCAGCTTGGACAATGTGGCAAGACCTTGTCTCTACAATAAATCAAAAAATTAGCTGGGTGTGGTGGTGCACACCTGTAGTACCAGCTCCTTAGAAGGCTGAGGCAGAAGGATCACCTGAGCCCAGCAGGTCAAGGCTGTGGTGGCCGTGAGTGTGCCACGGCACTCCAGCCTGGGTGACAGAGTGAGACTCCCATCCAAAAAGAAAAAGGAATTTTCATAGGAATTGCTCATATCCCCTTTACAGGGTTTGTAACAATTTGCATTTCCACTAGCAATCTGTGAGTGACTTTTTGTTTTTACACAGCCACACCAATAGAATGTGCTGTTAAGCTTTGGATCTTTGCTAATATGAAAATAAGTTTATGGTATTTTGATAGATTGCAGAAGGGGAAGAGGGGAAAAGGATAGACCAAAATATATAGGTACAGGACAATGAGAATGAATGGGAATGAAGTGACAATGGGAATGAAGTGACAATGGGAATGAAGTACAATATATTTAGGACAAAGACATGACAGAACTTGGTATAGAATCAATTTCAGAGGCAGAAGAAAAAGAATACTAGAATGAATCTTAAACAACAACAAAATAAGAAGTGATAGTTTTCTTTTTTTTACTTGTGGTTTCTTTTTTCCTTTCCCACTCCCTAACTAATATTTTTTATATTTCCCTCTTTGTATGGACAATTTATTTCTTTTAGCTGTTAAATAGTTTTGAATGAACTTTGTGAAATATGTGGAAATATATGTACTAAAGCAAATTGTGAGGCAGAGATTTGAATGGGTCAAGAGGAACATCTGGCATTTGAAATGTGCAAAAGGTTTAGTCTATATATGGCAAATTATCTAGTGTTAAATTAAGCTTGTTCTAAAGTTGACTACTTACATATTTTAAGTTCAGTTTAAGAGTTTCTCCATATATAATGAACCGTAATCGAACTTGATGTGTAAACAGGCTATAATCTACTCTGAATAGTGGAGTCTCAGCCAATCATGGCGGTTGAAATTCTCTCATCCTCAGGTAGCCAAGTGTTCAAACCAGGTTCAAATAAGGCAAATGCCCACTTGTTACCAATCCAGCTGTTTTGGTACCTCACTTCTGTTTTCTGTATGTCGCTTTCCTTTTTTGTCCATAGATGTTATCAAACTATAAGGGAGCCCTGAAGTCGCTCTGAAGCTATCCTAGTTCTGGAGGCCTCCTGATTCTGTGAATAATTCTTTGGTCAATTTAACCCTTTTTAATTTAATTTGTCTAAAGTTGTTTAACAGATGACATCAGAAGTGGAGCTTCCAGCATCCCCTAGGAGAATCGAGTGACCAAAACAAGGTGCCTTAAGAGCCCATTGTGTCCGTTGCTATCTTGGGTCAACCGGGGATCATAGGTAACACGCCTATAATCCCAGCACTTTGGGAGGCTGAGATGAGAGGATTGCATAAGCCCACGGGTTCGAGACCAGCCTGAGCAACTTAGCAAGACCTCATCTCTACAATAATAATAATAAAAAAATTAGCCAGGTGTGGTGGCATGTCCCTGTAGTTCCAGCTACTTGGAAGGCTGAGGTGAGAGAATCTCCTGAGCCCAGCAGGTTGAGGTTGCGGTGGCTGAGAGTGTGCCCCTGCACTCCAGCCTGGGAGACAGTGAGACTCCAACTCAAAAAATAAAAAAATTTAAAAAATCTTTCTTGATTCCAAATCTCCACAGATTTGCATTTTGAGCTGAGTTTGAGAAAACTTTTTATCCAGAATGGGATAATTGCAAAATTTGTGAAAATTGTGACAAAAACTGAACCCAATCTAGGATTGGATTGAATCCAATAATTAACTGGATTGGATCCTGTTATGTGCCTCAAATTTCTGATTGGATCAGGCATAAGCTGGTAGTAAGGTCTAGCTTTTAGAAATTTATAAGAATTTTGTGTTCTATCCTTTTTGTTTCTTTTTCTTGCATGCTTTGCTAGGGAAATACAGGCTAAGTTGATCAAGAGATCTCAGAAACAAAGCCATGATTCAATATAAAAATGGGATCCATAATTTCCAGTGAACTGAGTATTCCGTCTTTCTGCGATACCTTTGCATGTATTAGGCTCCAGAAGCAACAAATACTTGCAAAAATGGCAAAATCTTACTTTAAAAAGTTTAAAATGATGAAGGAACACTCCTAAATAACAATATGGCCCTTTAAGAAGTGCACTAAATATGAGAACTCCCAAGTTAGCCTCACCCGGAGATGCCTACTGATGTGCAAAAACTTCCAATACAATTTAAATATTTTTATTGCCTTTTTGACTATTTGCAAAAGACAGATCAAAAGCTTAAGAAACTGATAAGAAAATTTGAGTGAGCTTAGTTAATATCCTGTCTTGAAAAAAAAAAGTTGGATAAAGTATTTATAAAAAGTAGACCCTCAGGTAAACTAGGGTTCCTTCTTTTTCCAGAGCTAATCATACCAAATCCAAGTATAGAGAATGCTTCTTTACACTGTGTTAATGAACTTCTCCCTAAACTCAATAATTTTAGCTAAGAAACAGAAGCAAAAAAATCACCTATGGAACTAAATCTACCCCCAAATTACATCTTTTTGGGACTTAGCTGACTATTTTAAAATTCTTTGGCAAAATAAATTTACATTTATGAAGAAAATCTTTATTTGTAATGGTGTTTGCTTCTTGGCACTGAGAGTAGAGTGAGGACTGAACTGCTAGAAATTGTTAATGGAAAAGACATTGGTTTAAATGTATATGGCAAGTTTTACTCTTGTTTAAGGTGCTTTTCTAGCTATCTTGCTTTAACTGGGCTTTTACCTATATTCCTTCTTCCTTGGTTTTGGTAAACGATGGTATCTAGGTCTGCAGTAGGAAAGATGAATGGGGACTTTAGAAGAATGGGTGATGGTTGTGTCAAGGTTTGTCTGAGTTTAATGAAGTCTCCTTTGCTATGATAAAAGTTAATGTTCCGTGGTTGCTCAAACTCCCTGGAGAAAGGATTAATGATAATTGAGTTCCTTTGGAAAACTCTTTAGATGGATAAACAGAATTCAAAAACCTCGCTCCACTTAACTATTGGTACCAATAAAATACCAAAGTGACAAAATTTAAGGTAGTGTTTTTTGAACTTCACGCATAATTGTTAAGAACTAGTAAATTAGTTGAAAACAAATAAAATTAAAGTTTATGAGAGAGCTCGTCATAGTTTCAAAAACAGTTTCAGCAATTAAAAATGTTAAAGTAATGTTAAATTAAGTAACAGATACACATCAAGTATCAGTTATTTATAAGCAAGTTAAAATACTGAAACAATAATTACTAAGCAAAAGTTTAAGTTTATATACTTTGACATCTTGCTTTTGTATGACATAGAGAAGCTAAATATATTTGGGTATGTTAAAAAATTGAGAAAATATATATTTCTAAAATTATGATGTTTTCATTTATAAATACTGATATAAAACAGTTCAACCCTGAACATTTACCATATTTACCATAGTAATATAAGAAAGGGATTGGCAGTAGCTGGAAACTGCTGGGGGCAGGGCCGCAGGGCCAGGAGGGGAAGGTACATAACATCAATAAGCACACTTGATCTCAAACAAGGCGAAGTGTGGACCAAAGGGAGGCCCAAACTTTACCTGTACAATGATCACTTGTATACCTAATCTAGAATTGTACCCCACAACTTTAAAAACAAGCAATTCAAATTTGCTCATTTCCTAAGGTTTTCAATCAAAATTAAGGTGGCTAAGAATTAAAATTGTAATTAATGTATGTAATTAAAACTAATAACAATAAAGAAAACAATAATGTCCACAAATGTACAAGAAAAGCAAGATATGTTTTTGGTTAAAAAAAAAAAGACTATAAAGAAGAGATAAGGCTGGGCACGGTGTCTCATGCCTATAATCCCAGCACTTTGGGAGGCTGAGGTGAGAGGATTGCCTGAGCCCATGGGTTCAAGACCAACCTAGGTAATTTGGCAAGACCTCATCTCTACAATAAATAAAAATGTTTGCTGGCTGTGGTGGCAAATGCCTGTAGCTCCAGCTGCTTGAAAGACTGAAGTGGAAGAATCACCTGAACCCAGCAGGTCGAGACGGTGGTGACCATGAGCATGCCACTGTACTCCAGCCTGGGCAACAGAGTGAGACTTCAACTAAAAAAAAAAAAAAAAAAAAAGATATAAGAATATAGCTTTTGTTAAAAGCAAAGTGTATCCAATTGATGGTTACTTTTGGGTTGCTTTTAAATGAAGTGATACAGATAAAATTATACAGATAAAACTAAATAGATATGGAAAGCTAAAAAAAGTGTAAGACTATTGTATGATTAAACTAGGGTTAAGTGAATTTATTATGTTTTTCTAAAATTGATCCTTAATATCAAAAGTACATTAATACAAAACTAAGATTTGTTTTTTCTTTTAAACAAGATTTGTATGTGGTATTAATGAAATGATTTTTGTTCATTTTTTTGAGTAAACTGCAAACAAAGAAAAACAAAAAACGAAGCAAGAATGATGAGGGAAAGAAAAATAAACAGATTGTGTGACTTTGTGCTATCTTTAATAGGTTTTTAATTTATCAAACAGTAAAATTTCTACTTTTTGAAATATCTTTTTTGTTTTTGGTTTTTGGTTTTTTTTGAGTAGGAGTCTCACGCTCACAGTCACCATAGCCTCAATCTGCTGGGCTCGGGTTACTTTCTAAAATATTTTAATTATCACTTTGGCTAAATAAATGACTATTATTTTACAGTGATCAGTGATTCTATTTTGATAAAATTCCCAAAATCAAAATGAAGTCTTTGTGACACAAACGTAACTTTGAGATGTATCAGAGGGGCCCCAAAATATATAAGAGAGACAATAAACAGGCCTATCTGATGTATTAAATAATATCTAACCTTTTAAAAATGTTGTCCTTGCATGAATATACTGTTAATATATTCTCCAAAATTGTATAAGATTTCTAATTCTAATATGTCTTGGTTTATGTTATTAGTCATAACTATGGTTATGTTAAATTATTTCAGACCACAAAATAAGCAAATTACCTTGTCAATTGTATCTTTAACCATAATTATTTTAAATATTGTTGTTCACAGTTAGTTGCTTAATTCTGATGTGTTTTCTAAAAGCTCTTTACAATAAGTTATAATCCTAAACTGGTATACTTTCAGTGAAGTTTATGGAAATGATGGGAGGACCCTGACAAGTACTGGTTTCTGCTAACTTTAAGAGTATACCATTGGACTGGATAAAAATTTCCAGAACTCGAATGAAGAAACTTACTAGTTCATATAACTGCTAACCCAAGCAGAAAATGAATTAATTTAATTCTAAGGAAATATTTTGGCAGATTTTCATGCTAAGTCAGTCAGTACTGAAATTGTTAAAATATGCAGTTTGAACGAGCTCCCTGATAGAAGTCATATTATTTATAATAACTAATTTAATAGACAATGCTATGCACTGGAATTGGAGAAACAAACTTAGTATTTAAATGATATAATCCTAATATTAAGTGTGGACCCATGGAGAGGGTAGACAGCTGCCTAGTCCTTCCTGATTCCTTAACACCTCCATTATTAAAATCTCCATTTCCATGACTCATCGTGGAAGAGATAAAATGATTTAAATTATGAAAAAAAATAAATGTGGTGAATTTTAAAGTTGCTAACATGGTTAGGCGTGGTGGCTCATAACTGCAATCCCAGCACTTTAGGAGGCTGAGGTGGGAGGATTGCTTGAGCCTGGGAGTTCGAGATGAACCTAGGTAACATAGCAAGACCTAATCTCTACAAAAAAAAAAAAAATTAGCTGGGCATGGTGGCACACACCTGTAATCCCAGAACTTTGGGAGGCCATGAAGTCTGAGGGTCACCTGACCCCACTTCACTCCAGCTTTCTGGAACAGAGTGACACTCCCCCAACTCAATAAACAAACAAACAAACAAATAAATAATTTTAAAAAATGATAACATGATATATGACCAAAGTTAGGTTTGTCCAACCCATTATCCTGCAAAGATAATCAATTCAAACTTAAGGTATATTTCTACTATCTGATGGGCTATGCAAACATTTATAGAGGAATTGTAGTCAATTGCTGTTTTCAGTACATGTTTTCTAGTTGTATAGAACCTTTTTCATACAAGAAGGCTAGTGTTGTAGCTATAGCTAAAAGGTTATTAAAAAATGTATTTTCCTCATGGAGCATTCCTGGAAAAATCGCTAGCAATAGAGATACTTGTTTCAGTGAACAAGTGGAAAAACAGTGAAATAAGATATTCTAGATACAACAGCATGAGGCAAAGCTAACAGTCTACTGGGTTGCTTTAGCAAAAGGCATTGAAGTTTGATGACAGTTCTACTTCCAGTGGAAAACATAAATTGACACTTTAAGAAATAGTCACTAGAAGACCTAAGCTTCCAATGAAAAAAGCTTCATATATCTCCGGCTCTCTTGAACTCTAATATGATTAAATACTCCAAGGCTTTAATGCATATGATAAAGTGTATTTTTACCAGTTAAAGGAAACCTTTTATGATCCACCAACTTGAAGGCAATGAAACCTTTCATTACCTGGAACCCAGAGATTGAGTCTTCTGGAAATGTCATCAAAGAAAACTATTACCACCAACACTGCAGAAAAACTTGGGAACCTCAAACCTTGGGTCCACATTTCACAGTTCAACATGGTCTCTTTAGTCTTCTATAACTGTAAACTCATTGGAGACCTTAAGGTAAAACTAACCAGGAAAGTTTCTCTGCAGAAGCAGTCTACATCCTAGGCATGGACAGCTTTTCCAAGATCAAGGGTCAAGACTTCTCTTCCATCGTGAAATTATCTTATTTTTTTTCTTACTTATGTCTTTTTTTCTTACTTAATATCCTTTTCATGTCAGGATAATTCTGTAATTAGAATTCCACCATCAGTAGCTTCTGTAGGTAACTCGAACTGTTGGATTTTTCATTCCAAACCCAGATCTTTACATGATCTAATGGATCTTTCAGTTCACAAAATGGGTAACTTTAGTAACATTTTTTGTTTGTTTGTTTTTGAGTTGGGGGGTCTCACTGTGTTGCCCAGGCTGGAGTGCAATGGCACACTCACAGCCACTGCAGCCTCCACCTGCTGGGTGCAGTCGATCCTTCCACCTCAGCCTTCCAAGTAGCTGGAACCACAGGCATGCGCCACCACGCCCAGCTAATTTTTTTTTTATTTTTTGTAGAGATGAGGTCCCTCCAAGTTGCCCAGGCTACTCTCAAACCCATGGGCTCGGGCAATCCTCTCACCTCAGCCTCCCAAAGTGCTGGGAGTATAGACGTGAGCCACTGTGCCCAGCAGCAACATTCTTAACATAACTTGTTCAAATTGAACTAGTGGCAAGATATCTAGAAGCATGTGTTCTCACTCCCTGTTTTAAATTTAACCCAGTAATGGAATAAAAGAATCAGGACCAACAAGTATATCACAAAGACGGGTTTACACAAAAAGCGCAGATGGAGTTTCTTGCAAGCTGAATTCTCTGTCATATTATAATGCAATTTTTGTTTTGTTTTGTTAGATTCTACTACAAAGCCTAGGTTTTCACAACATATTTCTTCATATCCTCTGGCTAAAGTTGCACAAAGTCATGTCATTGCTCTGTATTCTCTACTGGGTAAACAGGGAAGACTCTGCACAGTTGCTGACATTTTTTGTTGTTGTCATTGCTGCACATGGAGAAATACATCAGGTATTATAGAAATTCTGTTATAAGGGATTAGTGACTAGATAGGTTAAAACAGATAGACTTCTTCTGACTCATTCTTTATTGAATTTTAGTTGGTTTAGTTCATGGAACCCAAGTAAAAAGCATAATTCAAACTGTTGGTATTATCTTCTTGCTCATCATAATTGTATTCTCCCTGGTTGGCTGTATTCTTTCAAAAGTTTTGAATATTTGCACACAGCCATCCATAGACTATCTCCCTTAGCCAGAACAACAAAAATTCAAAGAAATGTGTGATTATGAGGACACTGTAACACATGGATGACATTTTGAGACTAAAAACCCAAAACGATAGTAATGGAGGGTAACACTAATGGCCTAAGTTTTGGTCACATTGTCCCTTAGGTTAGAACTGACCAAAAGATGGGAAATATTAAACAGAACTATGGAGGCCATTTTTTTTGGATGGAGCTTTTGTACTAGGCCCAAACAGACCAAACCAAACCAAAGTAGAGTCATTCAAGCTAAGTGGCATGTAATCAAACTAAAACTTTAAGGAAACGTAGATACCAAAACAGACTAGTTTCCAGGAAACAAAATTCTAGCATAATAAAAAAGGTCACAGAAAAAAGTAACCTGAAGTAAGCTGATATTAATCAATCATTCTTCCTTCTATTGTTCTGTTTCCTTGTTCTTATCTTACAAAACTCGTTGCTCTGCTATTTTCCAGTGAGATTTGAGGCCACGTAAGTCCATTTACCATGGTGAGAGAGTGATGTCAATGCATCAATGTTTTGGTCAATTTCTCAAAACTGAGAGTTTGAACACATGGAGAAAATTGGTAAATTAAATTTGACCTAACTCTGACTTCTTAAATATTTTAAATTTGGCTTAAAGGTTTCTTTGTACATAGTGAACTGTAATCCAACTTGCTGTGTAAATAGCCTGTAACTTACTCTTGTAACAAGCAGTGAAATCTCAGCCAATCACAGCAGCCAAAATTTAGTCAGTCACAGGCAGCCAACTGTTTAAACTAGGTTTAAGTAAGACAAGCACCCATCTGTAATCAATTCAGCTGTTTCTATACCTCTTTTTTTTTCTGTATGTCACTTTTCCTTTTGTTGTGTGTCTGTAAATTATATTTGTCCATGACACAGTCCTGGATTTGCTCTGAATTTATTCTATTCCTGGGGGCTGCCTAATTTTCAGATTTTTTTTTTCTCAAACTCCATTAAATTTAATTTGGTTTAAACTTTTTAAACACTATCTTCCTATCTGTGGAGTCCTACCTTCTTCCCCAATCCTAACTGAGCTAAACAGGAGATAAAAATATGCTTTTAAAATCTAAATAACTTGCTGGTGAGTTTCATTTAATTAGTACTGATTCATTTGGTAGAAGGGCAGTAGCCCCCTAGGTTGCAGTTTTGCTTTTTGCAGTTTAGGTTACCTTTGGTCAACTATGGTCCAAGAATATTACAGTATTTTGAGAAAGCGAGAGAGAGGAAGAGAGAGAGCAAGTACGAGAGAGCTCACACATGCATATTTACATAATTTTTATTACAGCATATTGTGATAGTTGCTCTATTTTATTAGTTATTGCTGTTAATCTCTTGATGTGCCTGATTTATAAATTATATTTATGTACTCATGGAATGCATTCATAGGAAAAAAACACTTTCAGTATGTGTTGTGTTCTGTACTATAAGCACATTTCAGGCATCCACTGGGAGTATTGGAATGTATCCCTCTGGGATAAGAAGAGATTTCTGCACAACAGTGGGGGTTGAATTTCCTGCAATGAGAACTTTGTGTGTCTTTTCTTCCCATCCTAACACTGTCAGTTCCTTCTAAGCAGCTGTACCACTAACTGCATAGGCCCTGTTTGACTGGTCGCACCTTTCTCCATTTACACAGCACTTTGTTCTGTGCAACACTAATCCCAACTATACTTGCACTTCAAAGTCTGTAGTCCATATTTTTGAAGAGTCACCTATATTCTTAGAAACTTCCTTAGATATTGTTAATATGTACATAGGCCTCTATTATTTTAAGTATGTGGAGTACACAAAGCAGCATAAGGGAGGTGGGTAGAGTTGGGGAGGGAGAATGATATACAGAGAACAAAAAGAACAAACTTAATTAGAAAAAGAAAAGTTGGGATTTTTGTTTCTTGTTTTTTCTTAATCTGAAACTAATTTAACTCTATGAATGGGAGGCAATTACTTAATTTTCTTGAGCATCACTTTCCTAATGTATAAAATATTAGAATAATGTCTGCCCTGGTCCTTCATGGAATAGTTGCTAAAGAAAAATGTATGACTACAGAGTACAATGATACAAGTAGTAAAAACACTGTGAAGAGTTTTTAAGTACATTTTTTAATGCTTGTATTAATTTTTTTTACATACAGTTACATTCTGAAATTCATACAGGTTATTTTTTGGTCAATACCTTAGAACACAGAATGCATTTTCCAATGAATACAATTTTGAAATTTAGGTTGTGATAAAAGTCTGTTTAATTTAAACTGTATTAGAACTACATACTACATACAAAGTCATTGATGACACCGTTGTCACCGGACTGCAGCTGGAGACAGAGATGGAGGCTCTCAATGAGGAGCTGCTCTTCAGGAAGAAGAACCATGGGGAGGAAGTAAAAGGCAAATTGCCAGCTCTAGGTTGACATTGGAGCTAGACGCCCCCAAATCTCAGGACCTCAGCAAGATCATGGCGCACGTCCGGGCCCAGTATGACGAGCTGGCTCAGAAGAACTGAGAGGAGCTGGACAAGTACTGGTCCCAGCAGATCGAGGAGAGCACCATGGTGGCCACCATGCAGTCTGCCAAGATCGTAGCTGCTGAGACGGAGAGCAGCAGCCCTTGGAGCTGAGACGGAGAGCAGCAGCCCTTGGAGATGGACGTGGACTCTCAGAAATCTGAAGGCCAGCTTGGATTAACAAGCTCAGCGAGGTGGAGGTCCACTACGCCATGCAGATGGAGCAGCTCAACGGTGTGCGGCTGCACCTGGAGTCTGAACTGGCACAGACTCTTCAGAGGGCCAGCGCCAGACCCAGAAGTACGAGGCCCTGCTGAACATCAAGGTCAACAAGATGGAAGCTGAGATCGCCAGCTACCATCGCCCGCCGGAGAACTACAGTCTCGGTGATGCCCAAAAGACCACACACAGGATAGTGGACAACAAAGTGGTGTCTGAGACTAAGAACACCAAAGTCCTCAGGTGTTGAGGCCGCGGGAGCAGGGTAACCTTCGGGGAAGCAGGAGGCCAGTTAAAGTTCAGTGGTTTAAAAAAAACAAAACATACTGCATATATATACACATAATATATATATATATATATATATATACACATACATACAATTATTCCATATAGATCATATGTTATTACATATGTGTGCACATGCACATGTGTATAAATATGTAATAACATATGATCTATATGGAATAATTGTAGAAAACATTGTTGCACTAGAAATAGGTACTAGAAATGAAAGTTGATAAATCAATACAATGTATCAAAATTATACTTTAAAAAATACTGATTACTGGTACTTGAAGAAAAGTGGATGCAATTAGAGGAAGTACAAGATATAGATAGCTTTTGCAGAGATTCTGAAGAGGATTTATGAACACTTAAAAGCGTTTTAGAAATTTGCAGCACACATTATAAATTATACATTATTTGATTTTAGAACTTTCTTGTTACAAGCAAATAATCGTTAGCACAAGTCTTTCTCATGTTGTCTTGAAGAAAGGTGGAATAGCAAAGATGAGAGAGGGAAGTTGTTTCCTAACACATTGATGAGAAGTGGAAGAAAAAAAAGGTTTAAAAGGAAAATGTAATAGCTGCCACTTATTGAGGGATTAGTATGAGCCAGATAAGTGGTTTGCTTATACTCTGTAACTATATTTGCTCTGTTTGCTCACTTTTTTTATGGTCAATTTTTTAGCAAAGGAAGGTATACAATGCACAAATTATGATTAATCTTCTTGATAAATTTTTATAATTTGAACACACACATTTGGTGTGCAACCAACATACTGGTCAAGAAACAGAAAATTACCAAGATAAGCTTTCCTCATTTTTCCTTCTCAGTTTTCACCCCTGATGTGGATAAACATGGTCCTGGGAAAGAATGTGCTCAAATCCTGGGCTGTCCTCCACCCGTGTTCTATTTGTGGAAAAGGGGCACTGGATGTCAGACTGTGACCAGCAAGACTTTCCCTCCCATTCGGTCACTTCTGACATGGCCAAATTTTCTCATCCATAGCTAGAACCGGCTAAATTCCTTGGCTTTTCTGCTGAAGACTGCTGGGGCCCTGGATCTGCCGCCCCCACCGCCCTAGCCATCTGCACCATCACAAAACCTAGGGTAATGCTATAAATGGTAAATGGTAAGCCTATCTATTATTAAACACGGTGCCTTCGTAATCAGTCTTGCCAGAATATAAAGGACCCCTCCTTAACTCCTCTATCTCTATTGATAAAATATCTTTCACTCCTAAAATGATCTAGCTGCTACTCTGCAGTCAATTCGTCACACCCTTTATTTATACCTTTTTTAGTGTCTCAAACCTATACTAGGTAGGGGTGTCCTCACAAAATTTCAAGCTTCCACACAGTTCATCCCTCACATCCCCCCTTGCAATTCCACCCCCTTTAGTCTACTTTGCCATCCAGATGCCTCTCCTTCTCCTCTATATCCTCCCTTTCCTTCCTCCCTCCCTTTATAAGTCCTATAGTCGGGATATTTCCACACTCAAAGTTGCATGCTGCCATACCCCCATTATGGTCAATCTAAAAATCGCCTCATCCTGCCTTAACCAGCCCCAATACCCTTTAAGTCCATCTAGCTTAATGGGACTCAAATCCATCATCTCCAAGTTGTTACAAATAAATGTCCTAAAACCAACCAACTCTCCTCTACAATACCTCCATACTGGCTATTTAAAAACCAGATAATTCACACCGGCTTGTCCAAGATCTGCATATTGTCAATCAGGCCATCACCCCATTCACCCCATCATTCTGTAAGATGGACTTTTTGTAGACTTCACATATAAGTGAGATCACGTGGTGTTTGTGTTCTGTGCCTGGCTTATTGCACTTAGTATAGCTTCCTCCAGTTTCATCCACTATAGAATTACCTTCTTTCTAAAGGCTGCGTAGTATCTCATTATGCGTATATACCATATTGTCTTTATCCATTCATTTATTGATGGGTTTTTAGATTGCCTCTAAATGAGGGTAGACCCCCCCAAAATCAGAACTGATTTGTAAAGATAAAAATGTGTATTTGTTCTTATGTGTTTAAAATAATGTGTTTAAACTTCAGTCACCTTCAAAGTACTTTCCGTTTGATGCAATTCATCTATTGAGATGCTTTTTCCGCCACTCAAAACAATTTTTGACCTCATCAGTGTTGATGCCTGTTAGTGGTTCTGCCATTTTTTGTTTCACCTCTTCCACATCACCACATTGTTTCCCTTTGAGGACTTTGCTTTATCCAGGGAAACAAACAAACAAAAAAGTTGCTTGGGGCAAGATTTCCTATTCACTAATAGGGAGTGTAGATAATGGGAATCATACTGTTTTTGGTCAAAAACTGCAGAACACTTAATGCACTGTGGGCATGAGTGCTTGGAAATCACCTGCCATGAAATTGACAAACATGTTGAAGATTCTCCAAAAAGCAAAATTCACTGAAGTCGAATGCAGCCTCCCACAACAATGCTAATTGGTACACATGCTGAAGGGTTCCTAGAACATTTACCTAGTAGGTAACAAGGGACCTACCCTCCAAAGGATAATTCTGGTTTTTTTCTGGGGGGGGGGTTCAAATATTGGCTACTGTTATACAGAAATTAACATGGAAATGCAGTTATCTCTTTAATATATCCATTTCAATTTCTTTGCCTATGTACCTAAAAATCAGATTGCTGGACATATGATAATTCTATTATTAGTTGTTTGAGAAACCTCCAAGCTATTTTCTAAAATGGCTATATTTATTTTGCATTATGACCAACAGTGTACAAGGGTTTCCCTTCTTCCACATCATCACCAACATTTGTTATGTGTTCTTTGCACCTTTGTCAAAAATCAACTGACTTTACATACTTGGGCTTATTTCTGAGATTTCTAAGACTCTAGAACTTACATCACTGGTCCTGGGTTTTTAGGTCTTTGGCCTTGGAATTAGAGTTACTTAGCTTTTCTTGTTTTCAGGTCTTTGGACTCAGACTGAATTGTACCACTAGCTCTCCTATCTTTCCAGCTTGCAGATAGCATACTGAGGGACTTCTCAGTCTCCATAGTTGTGTAAGTCAATTTCTATAATAAATCTTCTCATGTATCTGTCTGTCTGTCTATCTATCTATCTATCTATCTATCTATCTATCTATCTATCTACCTATCTTATTTGTTCTATTTCTCTGGAGAACCCTTATATAGGTCTGAATAAATATTTTTCCTAGACAATGGATATGTGGCCAACAGGTACATGAGAAGGAACTCAACATCAGTAGTAATCAGGAAAATGCAAATTAAAACCACAATAAGTTATCATCTCACACCTGATAACTGACGATTATAAAAAAGACAATAGATAAGTATTGGCAGGGATCCAGACAAAAAGAAACTCTTGTATACTGTTAGTAGGAATATTAATTGGTACAGCTATTTTGAAAGACATTATGGAGGTCCCATAAAAAATTAAAAATAGAACAACCATGTGATCCAGCAACCCCATTTCTGGGTATACAGATGTTTCTCGACTTATGATGGAGTTAGGTCCTCATAAACTGAAAATGTTGTAAGTAAAACAAAAATGCATTGAATACACTTAATGTACCAAACATCATAGCTTAGCCTATCCTATCTTAAACATGCTCAGGACATTTACAGTATTCCACAGTTGGGCGAAATTATCTAACACAAAACCTGCATTATTATAAAGCATTAAAATATATAATTTATTAGATACTGTACTAAAAACAAAATACAGAATAGTTATATGGGTACTTAAAATATAGTTTCTATTGAATGTGTATTGATTTCACACTATCAAAAAGTCAAAAATTTATAAATCAAATCATCATAAGTTAGAAACTATATATACACAAGAAATGAAATTAGTATCTTGAAACAATATTTTACTTCCATATTCATTGCAGCATTATTCACAATAACTAAGATATAGAAACAACCTATGCATTCATCAATGAATGAATGAAGAAAAAATGTGACTGATACACACACATACACACAGTGGAATAGTATACAGTCATAACAAAAAAGAAAATTTTGTCATTTTCACCAATATGGATAAACATGGAGGACATTATATTAAGTGAAATAAATCAGCTCAGAAAAACAAACTGCATGATATTATTTATATGGGAAATCTACAGAAGTTGATCTCATAAAAACAGAGTAGAATAGTAGCCACCAGGGACTGGTGGGTGAAAGAAATGGGAAGATAATGATTGGTTAGAGGATATAAAGATTCAGTTATAAATGATTAAATTTTGGGGATCTAATCTACAAAATGTTGACTATAGCTAATAATATATTGTATACTTGAAATTGCTAAGAGACTACATCTTAAGTGTTCTCAGTATGCATAATAAAGGTAAATATGCGTGGTGATGGATGTGTTAATTTACTCATTTATGATAATTATTTCATATTGTATATGTATGTCAGGCCATCAAGGTGTACATCTTAAATATAAATAAATTGTACTTGTTAATATCTCAATAAAGATGGAAAAAATAAATAATTTCTGTAATTTCTGTATATCCATCTTGCATCATTGCGGAATCGTTTATTGGCTTCAATGTTTTTTGTAGGTTCTTCAGAGTTTTTTAACTATGAGATTATGCCATCTGCAAACAGTGATACTTTTACTTCTTTCTTTCTGATCTGAATGACTTAATTTTCTTTTCTTGCTGTTTGTCCAGGCTCCAGTGCAATGTTGTGAGAGTAGACATCTTGTCGTTCTCCTGCTATGGCAGGAAAACTTTCAGTCTTTCACTGTTAAGTATGATGTTAGCTGTGGGTTTAGTAGTGAGAGTAGATATCCATGTCTTGCTCCTGCTATGGCAGGAAAGCTTTCAGTCTTTCAATGTTAAGTATGACGTTTTTTGTGGGTTTTTCATAGATATCTATTGTCAGATCGAGGGGATTTTCTTATTCCAATTTAATTGAGTGTTTTTATTATGAAAGGGTGTTGAATTTTCTCAAATAGTTCTTTTGCGTTTACTGAAATGATCATGTAAGATTTTTCTACTACTATAGCATATTTCATTGATTAATTTTATATGTCCAATTAGCTATTTTTTCATGGTGTATAATTTTTCAATATGCTGAGCTTTCTTTTCTAATATGCATATGTAAATTTAAATGCATCCCACAAGATTTGTCAAATATTATTGTCAAGTATTTAAAAATATTTTCTAATTTCTGTATTTTTTATTAAAATTTGGGGTTGTTCTGCTTAATTTCTAAACATCTGAGAATTTTCATAGCCATATTTTTTGTTGTTGTTGTTTGAGTTGGAGTCTATTCTGTCTTCCAGGCTGGAGTGCAGTGGCACTCTCCCAGCCATGGCAGCCTCCATCTGCTGGGCTCAGGCGATCCTTCTGCCTCAGCCTTCCAAGTTGCTGGAACTACAGACATATGTCACCCTGCCTGGCTAATTTTTTTATTTATTGTAGAAATGAGGTCTCACCAAATTGCCCAGACTGGTCTTGAACCTGTGAGCTCAGTCAATCCTCTCACCTTGGCCTCCTAAAGTGCTGGGATTACAGGCTTGAACCACCATGCCCGACCAGCCACTGAATTTTTTTTTTTTTTATGTTATTAGCTTCTTATCCAATTTCACTATGGTAAAAGCAAAAATCACTACTTTGTATGAATTAAAATATAAAATTTTTTGAGAATTGTTTAAATGATCTAACAACTGATCAACCTTGGTAATTATTCTATGTGAACTCAAAAATATAATTTGTAATTGATTGCATACATATGTCTATTTGTGATCAATTTTGTTGTTATAAACATATTTGATATTACTGAGTTTTTGTTTTATTAGTTACTGATATTTACTATCTTTTACAATGATTATTGATTTGACTAATTTTCTTTTTCTGTACGTCAGGTTTTTTTGTTTTGTGGTTTGAAATTATGTTTATTTTATGTGTATATATGTGTGAATTAAGTATTTTATCATAACAAAATGTTCCACTTAATCTCTAATAATTTTATTTTAAATTCTACATAATTTAATATTGGTGTACTAGTTCTTAACTACTTAGGGTTTGAATAGTGTACTTTCTTTTATAGTTCTAACTTCAATGTTTTGTGTGTTCCCATTTTAAAATTTTGTCTTTATGAGCAGCATACATCATGTTTTCAAATCTAGTCTGAGAAATCGAATTTTTTAAGTGGAAATATTTAGTCCATTTGTGATCACTTAAATATCTGGGCTTAAATGCATCATTTAAAAAAATTTAATCCAATTATTTTATGTTACTTTTCTTTTCTTGCCGTTTAAATTCAATTTTTAAAAAATTTCTTTCATTATATTGCTGTTACACATTTAAAATTATTTTCAATGGTTGCTCTAGATATGCTAGTATGCATTATTTAACCTATTAGCGTTTGTCACCAACTAGTGCTTTTTTGAGGTCCCAGACAATAAAAGTATCTAAGAATATTCTAGCATACTCATCTCCTCATGCATTTTGTAGTGTTGCCACATGTTTAAATTCTATACATATTTAAAATTTCAGGATATATTATCATTGTCATTTTAAATAGTTACTATTCATTTGTTTTGTCTATATATTTGATCTTTTCTATGTTCTTCAATTTTTCCCTACATTTCCACCCTTCTGAGTTTATTTTTGTTCTGTTGAAAATATTCCCTCATCTCATTGTGTACCTGGTAACTTTTTATTGAATGCCAGACATTTCACATTGACTACTCCAGAGATTAAGTGTGATGGTGGGTTTTTCCAGAGATGATTTAGTTCTCTTATTGGCAGGCAAAGTAGGAAGAGGCAGAGAACCTGGATTGAATTAGAAATTGCAACTTTTCATGGTTGAGTTTTAGTCTTTGTAAGTCTCAGTCTATTTTGCTTTGCCTACCTCCATGGCTTATTCTTCAAGGTCCTCAACTAAAAGCCAGGGTGTTTACAGGACCCTCTTCTTTGGAAGCCGTGAGCTCCCGCTGGTGACTGACAGCTCTACTAATTTTCCCAGAGTCTCCCTTTCTTTTGGTTTATCAGACTCTTGCTCTTTACAGTTTAGGAAGCGGCACATTCATTAAGGTAAAAAGCCATGAGCAACATCAGACAAATTTTACAGGTCTTCTTTCTCTGAGAACTGGGCTTCTCAAGTTCTAGGTAACTTAGTTGCTCTTCGACACCTTCAAATGTATATTTCTTTTGATTTTACTCAATTTCTGTAATTGTTCTCAGCAGGAAGGCTAAGCTGTTAAACTACTCCATCATAATCAAATGTGTAATTCTTTTTTTCATTACTAACTATATTCTATAACACATTCATTATTACTCTCATTTGGCAGATGAAGAAATCAGTCTCAAATAAGTGATATTATGAGGAGAATCCCCCCCAATTGGATTATTTTTTGGAGGGTGGGCCCCTTGGTAGTATACTCAAGATTTGTTCCTTCAGATCAAACAGTCAACCAAAATTTTTATTTGGAGGTTTTGAGAGGGTCACGTTACAATTTGTGAAACATCCCAATTTGTGGCAAACAAGTGACTGGTTCTTTTACCATGACAGAGTGTTTGGTAGTTTCTGACCAAAAAAAGCATAATCCCCAAGCCCCACCATTCCTATTCACCCAATCTCACCCTGAGCAACTTTTTAAAATTTGTTTCCCTGGATGAAAAAAGTTCTCAAAGGGAAACGTTTTGGAATAAGTGAAACAAAACAGAAGCACTAAAAGGTATCAAAATTGACGAGTTCAAAAACAGTTTTGAACAGTGGAAAAAGCAACTGGATAGGTGTATTTCATCAAATGGAGATTACTTCGACGGTGACTAAAATTTAAATATGTAATAATAAATACACAATTTTTGCCGGGCTTGGTGGCTCAGCCTGTAATCCCGCGCCTTTGGGAGGCTGAGGTGAGTGGATTGCCTGAGCCTGCGGGTTCGAGAACCGCCTGGGCAGCGAGACCTCATCTCTACAATAAATCAAAAATCAGCGGGGCATGGTAGCGCATGCCTGTAATTCCGGCTACTCGGAAGGCTGAGGCGGAAGGATCGCCGGAGCCCAGCTGGTCGAGGCTGCGGTGGCCGGGAGCGGCCACTGCACTCCAGTCTGGGTGACAGAGTGAGACTCCAACTCAAAAATATATATAAATAAATAAATACACAATTTTTAATAAATAAATTCTGGGTTCCCCCTCGTATTTACTCAAGGTCACACTTGTGAGTGGTCAAGATATTATTTTTTTGATTCCAAAATATGTGCTATTTACAAGTGAGCATTATGAGGTGAAATATAAAGCCATTGTGGAGCACAGAAAGATCGAGATATACTTTATTTTATTTTTAATCTGTTTTGTAGATGGGGAATGGCAGCTCAGGATCAATGGTTTCATTTTCCCATGCTGATCCCTCTGTAAGCCAGTCAGACCCACCCCTTCCACAGCCTTGAGGGGCTGAGGAGGTGAGGTTTCCAACCCAGTCCCCCATCCAGGATACTCTGCTTTGGGTTCTACCACCTCATCATCCTGGGCAGAGCTGCCTCCTCTCCTCCTCCTGTGACTGTGCACCAGCCATGCCTGATGCTTCAGTCATCATGGTTAGAAAACAGGACACAGAAGGTGGAGGGGGCAGGGGAGCAAGCTTTCCAGATGATTCCTGTGAAAGTGATTTGCTAGCTCACTTGATGGGTACCTTGTCAGGTTAATGGGCTTTCTGTTCCCCACCTCTTCCCCTTTTGGCTTGTGATGGGGTGTCAAATATCAGAAACATAAAAGAAAATGGTAGAGAAACATAAAATATCTGAACCAGTCTGGAACTGCAATCTTGACTCCCACATGACTTGGTAGTGGTGTCAGTGGGGAGAGACAATATCTAAGTATTCACAATAAAATGTCCCCAAATGAGACAAGCACAATTTAGGCAAGGTTTATTTATTTATTTATTTAGAGTTGGAATCTCACTCTGTCACCCAGACTGGAGTGTAGTGGCACGCGCCTGGCCACCACAGCCTCGACCCACTGGGCTCCGGTGATCCTTCCGCCTCAGCCTTTCAAGTAGCTGGAACTACAGGCACGTGCTACCACGCCTGGCTAATTTTTGATTTATTGTGGAGATGAGGTCTTGCCAAGTTGCCCTGGTGGGTCTCGAACCCGCGGGCTCAGACAATTCATTCACCTCAGCCTCCCAAAGCACTGGATTACAGGCTGAGCTACCAAGTCTGGCTTGGGAAGGTTTATATAACTTCTTTATTTAGAAACTATTGTCCGAGCTCGGTGGCTCAGCCTGTAATGAGTGAGCCTTCAACTCAAAAAAAAAGAAAAAAAAGAAAAAGAAAAGGAAACATATCTTTCTTAAAAATTTTTTAAAAATTTGCTTTACTTGCCAGTATTACCACTAATTAAGCCAAACAAGTGCATGTACTGCATGCAGATAACGGCGAAATGGCAATGAAGCTGAACCAAAATTGTGTCTTTTCTCCTATTTTAGTTTACACTCTAAAGTCTAAATAGTGACACCTGGTATCAATGTTGCTAATTATGCATGTTATGCTGTAATATAATGTCCTACTACCAGGTATAGAAAAACTTCTAATACATTTACTTATGAAAAATTCAAGCAGATTTTCTGGACTTTAAACTCTGTGACAGTGTGGATCAGTGTCATTTTACTTTACTTACCCACAGTGAACTTTAACAACAGCTTATGAATGACTGATGAATACCCAATAATTTCACATATTTTGACACTTGAACAACACGTGTTTGAACTACATAGGTTCACTTGTACACGGATTTTCTTCAGCCTCTGCTGCCCCTGAGCAACATCAAGCTCTCCTCTTCCCCCTCCTTCTCAGCCTATCTGTGTGAAGATGACAAGATGAGAAACTTTCTGATGATTCACTTCAGTAAATCTATTTTCTCTTCCTTATAGTTTTCTCAGTAACATTTTTTTCTCTAGGTTGCTTTGTTGTAAGAATGCAATATATAATATATATAACATACAAAATAGATGTTGACTATGTTATTGGTAAGGCTACTGGTGAACAGTAGGCAATTAATAGTAATGATTTGGGGCAGCCAAAAGTGGCATGGGTTTTTTACTGTATGGGGCCTTGGTGCATTTAACCCCCATGTCATTTAATGGTCAACTATATGTGAAATTCTTACCCAGAGGGAAAAAAGATATAGCTTTAAATATAAGAAGAATAACTGCGTATGTGCTAATACATTAGAGACTCTTGAAAGACTTGATTCCTCTTCTAATATTTCCTATCTGCCAACTTTAAACTAATAAATAATCATCTAAAGGAGGCAGACTTTTACTTTTTAAAAATTTGCCAAAGCTTCTGAGAAAGTGAATATCGTATTGATTAAATGCATTTTGTCAAAAGACGGTTCACAAGCTGACATATTATTTAATATATATTTATTTAGTGCCTGCTCCTTGGAACATATAATTTATAAATTGAGTACAGTATAGTTTCTGCCTTTTTTAAGCTCACAGCTCACGAGTAGGTACAACAAAAATAACTATGGCATAGCATAATGAAAAGATTTTTAGCTTTCACAACAAAATGGCTTTGAATAAAATTCTAGTTCTGTTCCTTGATAGCAGTTTGAATTTAGATAACTCAATCAACATTCCTAAACTTAAATTTCCTCTTCTGCTAATTAAGGATTATTATGTCACATGGGTGGCTTTGAGATTTTTATTGAGTTAAAATATTTAAGGTACTTAACACTATACCTGACAGATAGCAGGTATCATATAAATAATTGCATTTGCAATTATTATTGGATTAAAACTAAAATAATTAAATTTGCTATGTTTTATAAAGCAGAAAATAATTTCCATGCTATTGGTAATATGATACATCTGGTAATTTAAATTCTCATCAATAAGAGAGTTATTCAAATTAAAAAATTAGATACAATAACATAGACACAGTTCAAAGGAAAACAAGCTACTGAGAGAAAATGTTTGCAACATATCTAACAAATTAAGGATTCGTGTTTATAATGTATCAATAAGTCCTACAAATCAATGGAAAGAGGAAAATAATCCAATAGAATAAAGTATGTACACCAAAGACCACTGCAAATATACATGTTAAATAATTCTCAACCTAATTGCGAAATGAAATAATGCAGTTGCATAACATTTTCCACTCAACAAATTGACAGCAACGAAATACTTTGATAATATCAGTTATCAGTAATGGCTAATGATGGTGTAAATTGTCCCTTTGGAGAGCAATTTATGCATTAAACATTTTATTCTACATTAAAAGTTTTGTTTAGCATATATTTTATTGCACAAAGCAATTTAAGAATATATATCTATCATAGTTAGGAAAACGTTCAGGCTTATATAAAAATGGAAAAATAACACATTGTATACAACCCTAATTATTTAGTTATACAAAATTATTTCATTGTGCTTAGCAAGTCTACACTGAAAAATTAAAATTTGCAAGGCATATTAGTTTCCAAAAAAGAACAAAGAATCAAGTAACAGTAGGGTAATAAGTTTAAAAATAGGTACAACCTTGAACTGGAGATAGTGGATGTGATATTATAACATTTGTCAAAACTAAAGAGGAAGTTGAATGCTCTCAACACAGAGGTAATAAATGATAAAAAGTGAAGAATATACCAATTAACCTGATTTGATCATTATACATTATTTACATGTATTAAAATATCACATAAAGACCCATAAGCATGTATAATGACTGTGAATTAAAAACAATAACAATTAAAAAGAAGTATAACAATTTATAGTAATAAATATGATCACAAACCAAAATACTTACTTATACACTGTATGTATATATATATATATATATAATTTCAACTATTAACTTGAATAAATGATAGCTATGTCAGAATCATTTTGTACCCTATAATAAATTAATTGATCTATTTAGTCATTTTCAAAATGTAGTGTGCATGATAATCATCTGATAAATTTATTAAAACACAGACTTCTTGGTCCCACCTTCAGAGATTATGATTTACATGTCTGAGGTGGAGCCACTAATTTACATTTCCCTGAATATCTATTTCCAGTCAATCTCCAACTATCCTCCCTAGAGGATTTTCACTATTCTAGAATATCATTTATATATAATTATACTGTATATATTCTGTTACATAAGACTTTTTAAAAATCACAAAAGGGTTTTAAGATTCACTTATGTTGTTTCATGTAGATGTCTTTGTTCTTTTTCATTGCTGACTGCTCAGCTTTTTCAGCTATATAGCCTTACTGCTCTCCCTGAAGTCACCCATGTGTCTTGTTCTCACACCTTTTTAAATGTGTTATATAGAAATCTCACCTTCTCAATTACCACTCTGTTTAAAATGACAATTTTAAACATTTTTCCTGATGCTTCAATTCATTTTACATAGTATTTATCATCTATCTAACACATTACATATGGTATTTACTTATTTGCTTCTATTTTCATACAGGAATTTTTTAGGCTGTTTTTTTCACTGCTGTATTCCCAGTGCCTAGAACAATGCCTAAAACATAGTAACTGAAACTCAAATATTTGATGACTAATTTATTGATAAGCAACTTAAGCCTTTGTAATTTTTGGTAAATTTTGTTGTGTTGCTTAGTTCATGTGAAGCAGAAATTAGTCACTTCAACATTCTTTTTCTGGTAATCAGGGAGTGGACCCTTTTTTCTCATCTACAATGGCAGGGGAGAAAGGATATATATTTGAAAGTAAGATACACTACCATTAATGGAAAGCTCTCTGAATAATGGGAACAACATTCAAGAGCTCTCAATTTGAAGTTTTCTTCATTCTCCATGAAAGACAAAGAATTTCGTAACATTCCTCCCACCTGAGCTGAAGCAGACTGTGTTAGTATATAATGTTCATGGGGATTTTTTAGAAACATGTATTATGTTTTATAGTGTAGATTTATGGTTCTGTGACAGAGCATGTAGGAGCAATACATTTGAGAAAAATATATTACAACAATTTATTTAAATCTATGTTGTCATATGTTAAAAAAGCTTCAATGTTATTTTAAATAGAAAATATTGTCACTAAAAGAAACTAAAGGACATCAGGAAAAACATTGTTATAACAAAATCTCCCATTTACTTAGAATGATAGAACTATGTATTAGAATGATAACTTCTGGTCTAGGTAGTATAGTAATTTTATACTTTGACTTGCCTCACTCTGCTTCAAACATGTAACGATGATACATTAAATATATTTGGGGAAAAAAAAGAAATTGAAGAGCTCCAACACAAAATAAACAGAAATAGATTAGAAACAGAGGGCAAGGGAAGAACCAGCACCACGAGCTGCTCTTGGCCTGCTGTAAGAATTGGTGGCCTGAGTTCTGGTACTATGTGAAAGCAATAGGGACTAAAATGTCTTTATGCAAGAACATCAACATGATTAATCTTATAGAATAATCTGAAAAAATATGCACCAGAGTATATTTAGGATGATCAAAATATAAGTAATTTTATTAATATAGTAAAGCAAATTATGAACCTTAAACTGGAAAAAATAAAACAAGAAGTAGGTATAAAAAGAAGCAGTCAGAAATTTCTGTAATGCTGAGATTATAATTTAAATACTCCCTTTTCTCTGTGGATCAGATTCAGAATAATTATGACCAAGACTGAAGGCCTAGGTTCTTTGGGTCAGGTAGTAAAGGAGGCGGGGGAGGGGGCAGGGAGCTCAGCTTTTTAATGTTAGTGACTTGAAGGAAAGTTCACAGCTTGAAGTCAGTACCTGGGATGTCACCTCCAATTCTAAAAGGAAGCCCTCAACCCATCCCAATAGAGATCGTCAAGTTTTGACTGAAAGGTTTGTCAGAGCTATGGGTTTAGGGGAGAAGGGAATAAAGGTGTATACCATTCCGAAGAGCCATGCTAAGCTGTCCACTTACACATATATGAAATACTCCTGACATCACAAAGAAACAATTCCAACTGCAATTGCCTGAGTCCTGGCAACTTTTTGCAAGATGAAGCTTGAGTGAGCCTTTTAGTCATTGCTTGGAAGTGAGCGCCCAAATTGCATTAGATTACACAAGGAATGAAATCAAACTAAACTTTTGATTTGTTATGCCACTGAGATTTTAGAATTTTGTTTATGTTTTGTGAGGTAGTATAATAACCTAGTTAATATGATAATATTTTTATTTGCCTAGTAAAATGAAAGTGACAAGATAAAATGATACGTAATGGATACTTAAAATATAAAAAAGGTCCTTTCCTATGTAGTAAAGGATAGACATCCTGAATAGTTGTAGAATTTTATATAACTGACTATTACATTTTCTATCAATGCAACAAGACAGAGGAGAGGAAAAGACAAAAAAGCAAAGATGAAAGCCAGATCATTGAAATACGTTAATATAAGTACAGCAATAATAATAATGTATGTAATCAAATTGAAATAACTGATTAAAAATAAATATTAAGTTGGATTAAAAACCCCAGCAATATATAGCAATAACCTGCAAATAAGAAACACTCCTGAAATGAAGTTGAAATGAAAATGAGCTGCACAGCAATATTAAAAATGAAAATAACTTAGATTATATAGCAAACTCATTAACAGGAATAAAGAGAAACACTACATGGTAATAAAAAGGATAATTCACCAAGAATGTATAAAACCTATGAACTTTGGATGTTTACACCATTGTGCATTAAAGTACATAAAGACTGATAAGCACAAAAAGAAATGAGCAAATCTATGCTTATATTGGAAAATACACAACATTTCCATGAGAAAGAGATAGATGAAGCAGACAAGAAGAAAATTAGTAAGACTATAAGAATTTTTTAGAAAACAACAAAATAGGCTTGTAATATGTCTGTGAATTTACATATTTATCTCTACATTTGAGAAATAAAGTGGCACTATAAGATATTCTCTTAGGATTGTAAGACTTATCTTCTAAAAGAACTCCATTTAATTCTCCATTTTTCCTTACTGAGATTGAATTTGAATTTTCAATGTCTTCTGAGTTATAAGAAATAAGAGCTATCATTCAATCATCTTTGCATCTGCATTCTTGGTGTGTTAGTTGGTATTAAGATTACCATAATAGAATTTTGTATGGTTTTTATTCTCTTTAGTGGGTTTTAAAAATATTGTCATTGAAAATTTAATTATGTAAACACTGAGTAGCATAAATATGCCCTTTTGGAAAGTTTGAAGTAAGCATTATTTAAAAGTTAAAAGAATGCTTAATGTCATATTATGAGGGATAGACATACTACAGAATAATATACTTGGATACATTGTTCTATAGCTTTGTCATTGTTGTAAGAACATTTAACATGAGATTGCCCTCTTAGGAAATTTTTAAGTGTATAATGCTTTGAAATTGACTGTGAAATTTGAAATTGATTTATTGTAGAGATGAGATCTCACTGCCCAGGCAAGTCTCGAACCCACAGGCTCAGGCAATCCACTCACCTCAGCCTCCCAAAGGCACGGGATTACAGGCTGAGCCACCGAGTCTGGCTACATCTACATATCTTTAAGAAGGTATACAAATGGCAAATTGGTGTATGAAAAATTCTCAACCTCACTAATAATCAGCAAAATGCAATAAATCAATATTTTATCTACAATAAATCAATATTGTACAGAAATCTCTAGCACTTACTCATCCTGCTTGACTGAAATTGTATGCCCATCAATTACTAGGTTTCCATTTGCTCTCCACCTAATGCCTGGAAATAATCATCTCACTTTTTAATTTTATAAATTTAGCTATTTTAGATATCTCATACAAGTAGAAGTTATAGTATTTGTATTTCTATAACTGACTTATTTTACTTAATATGTTATCAAGGTTTATACATGTTGTTGCATATCTCAGAATTTCTTTTCTTTTTAAGGGTGATCAATATTTCATTGTATATACTTATTTTCTTTACCCATTATTCTGTTAATGGGCATTTAGATTTCTTACACATATTGGATAATGACAACCGTGTTTCAATGAACACAAGAGGTTTGAGACCTGTTTAAGATACTAATTTTATTTTTTTTGGATAAATACCCAGAAATTAGATTGTTAATCATATAGTGGTTCCATTTTTAATTATTTGTAGAATCTTCATACTATTTTCCATAGTGGTTGCACCAAAATTTGTCATCTAAAAAATAATAGCCATCTCGACAAGTGTGAAGTGATGTCTCATTATGGCCTTGATTTGCATTTTGCTGATTATTAGTGAGGTTGAGAATTTTTCATACACCAATTTGCCATTTGTATACCTTCTTAAAGATATGTAGATGTAGCCAGGCTCGGTGGCTCAGCCTGTAATCCCGTGCCTTTGGGAGGCTGAGGTGAGTGGATTGCCTGAGCCTGTGGGTTCGAGACCTGCCTGGGCAGTGAGACCTCATCTCTACAATAAATCAAAAAAACCCAGCCGGGTGTGGTAGCTCATGCTTGTAATTCCGGCTACTCAGAAGGCTGAGGCAGAAGGATCGCTGGAGCCCAGCAGGTGAGGCTGCGATGGCCAGAAGCGGCCACTGCACTCCAGTCTGGGTGACTGAGTGAGACTCCAACTCAAAAAAAAAAAAAAAATTGTAGATGCAAGTCTTTAGCCTATTTTAAAATCAGGGTATTCATTTTTTAATTTTACTATTGAGTTGTGGAAGTTTCTTATATATTTTGAGATGAGCCTCTTATCAGATACATTGATTGTAAATGTTTCCTCTCATTTTCTAGATTGCCTTTTTACTCTGTTAATTATCACTTTTGCTGTGCAGAAACTTTTTAGTTTGATGTAGATGCACCTGTTTATTATTGTTTTTGTTGTCTGTGCTGATGGAATTGTATTTAATGAGATATGTTTTAAGGGAGAAGAGTATTCAGGAATGTTTTAAAATACTTTTCACTGAGAGCAGGTCTGGGCAGAACCTGCTCTGCACTGCGTCAAGCCAGGGTAGAGCAAGGGTGCAGGGGAAGCTGACTTCCCTGGGTTGAGGACTTGATCTGAGAACCTGCTGGCTCCTGAAGAAGAGCAAATGGCTGTTTCCACACATGGAGAACTTTTAACGAACACATAAAGATGAATGCCATGTATCATCCAAAACTGAAGTTTTCAAGTTAGAAGACACTTGCTAAGTCAGATCACTTCAGTAACTCTACGAAGGACTTTGAAACTCCAACAGCTACGGTACACCTTTCTGCACCTTTGCACATGGTGTAAGAAGCAGGACCAGAAGGAGGGGTATGATGGAGAGGGCTGGAAAACTTGACTAATATTAAGGCACTAGTGAAATACCACAACTCATCAGTGACAACAAAGCAGATATTGGAAGTATTTCAGAAAGAAGGGTTAAAAGAAATAAGGTCAGATAGGAGAGACTCCTGAAGATGGCGACAGCATAGGTGGATCTGTGAGACTCTCCAAACGTGAGTTCCCCAAAAGACTCTTACTTTTCTTCCTGCAGCCCCTGACCACCTCCAGCTGCACTGGTATGAGGCCTGGGGACCTTTGGTCCCACGCAGGGCCAGATATTGCGGCCCGGCTGCAGCTGCTCCACTATATGTAACTCCAGCCAACTGGGGAATCCCGAATCCCAGATCCCAGCTCCCTCCCTGGTTAGACTGTCACAACCAGCACTCCGCACCAAGCTACCGGTCACCTGGGGAGGCTCTGGGCACCCGCCCCTCAGAGATACCATTCCCATTTCTGGCTGAAGTGCCCTGTGAGGGACTCAGAGCCACCACCTGCTCTCTGGAGCTTTGGAGATCTGTAGCCCCAGGCCCACCCTGGCTGAGGCACTCAGCATGCAACCACAAGCTTGTATAAGGGAGCTTGTGTAAGGTGCTGATCGGAGGCTTCCAGCTCCAGAGGAGGGAATCCCCAACCCTCTCCTCCACCCCAGCAGGCTGGTGGTACCCCGGATCCAGCACCCAGCTGTGCAGCTGGTCCCGCCTAGAGACCCACATGAGCATCCCTAAAAGTGAAAGTAAAACTACCACCTCCACCATTTTCAAAGCAGATTTGCATCTCCCCGCCCACCTATCAGAGCCTCCACCTCAGTTCCCATGGTGACGTCATCGTTAAACAGGAGACAAAGCCCCTCCCCTACGCTGAACAGAGACATGTCACAGAACTCCCAGGCAGCAGGCTAGCTGGCTGCAACAAAAACAGAGGGGAGAGGCTGGAGATTAGAGCTCAAGGGATTTTAGCCACTAAGAAATGAGAGAAAAATCTACACAAATGAAGATAAACCAAAAGAAGAATATGGGTCTTTCCCAGACTCCTGGGAGGGCAGACACTGAGAAAACTGACTTCGGAATGCAAACAATGAAGAGCCCCCAGAATGACTGGTCTCAAACTACAAACCTAGATATCAAGACATAAATGGAGAGATTAAAAAGAATTGAGGAGACTCAAGAAGAAACTAGAAAGGAGCTGATATCTGAGATAACAGTAATAAAGAATACTGTGAATGAAATAAATAACAAACTGATAAGCATGGAAAGGAGAATTACCCAAGCAGAAGAAAGAATCTCACAGCTTGAGGACCAAAATATAGAACTAACCCAAATCTCAAAAACACAGAAAACAAGCTCAAAAAGACAGAAAAAAACCTTCAAGAGACAGAACCTAAGAGTAATTGGCCTTTCTGAGGCAGAAAGAGAGATAGAGACCACACTGGAACAAACCTTCAATGAGATCATTCAAGAAAACTTCCCTTATCTAATCAATAATGCAAAAACTCAAACACAAGAGATTCAGAGAACCCCTGCAAGACAACAAATGAGAAAACCAACTCCTAGACACATAATAATTCACCTAAACAAAGTAGGCATAAAAGAAAAAATCCTAAAGCCAGCAAGAGAAAAAGGCCAAATCACCTCCCAGGGAAAACCAATTAGAATAGCAGCAGATTTATCTACAGAAACCCTGCAGGCTAGGAGAGCTTGGAGCCCTATCTTCAAAGTCCTAAAAGATAAACAATTTCAACCAAGAATAACCTACCCAGCCAGATTAAGCTTCATCAGCAAGGGAGAATTAAAATCTTTCCCAGATATCCAATCCCTAAGAACTTATGCTGCCACCAAACCACCTCTACATGAAACACTAAAGAAAGTACTAAACACAGAAGAAAAGGGGGAAAAAAGAACAACATTCTTCACAAGAGTACAGGAAAAAGAATAAAATACACATGAGCCAACCCCCAAAACAAAAGAAAGACAATAAACCAAGTGGAAGAACAACGCTATAAGAGCTCTATGATAGGGACGAACTCTCACATTTCAATAATTAGCCTGAACATGAATGGACTAAATGCACCACTGAAAAGACATGGAATGGCAAACTGGATAAAATATCACCAGGCAACAATATACTGCCTTCAAGAGACCCATCGACTAGAAAGGAAATGCACAGACTCAAAGTAAGAGGATGGGAAACAAATTTTCAGGCAAATGGAACACAAAAGAAAGGAGGAGTTGTGATCCTAATTTCAGACAAAATACCATTTAAGCTATCAAAAATTAAAAAAGATACAGAAGGCTACTACATAATGATAAAAGGCTCACTCCATCAACAAGAAATATCTATCCTAGACATATATGCACCTAACATAGGTGCACCAACTTTTACAAAGCAACTCCTAGGAAAACTAAAGAAGCATAATGACTCTAACACCATCATAACTGGGGACTTTAATACCCCACTCACAACCCTAGACATATTATCAGGACAAAAAATCAGCAAGGAGATCCGGAACCTCAATGTGATTCTGGACCAAATGGACTTAATTGATACCTACAGAACACTCCATCCAAAAACCATGGAATGCACATTCTACCCATCACTGCATGGAACGTATTCTAAGATCGACCACATAATTGACCATAAATCAAACATAAGCAAATTTAAAAGGACTGAAATTCTACCATGCACCTCCTCGGACCACAGTGGAATAAAAATAAACATTAATACCAACAAGGTCCCCCCAAAACCCACAAAGACGTGGACACTAAACAGCATGATGCTAAAC
>NW_007260386.1:631450-687632 GCF_000164805.1 Carlito syrichta | reverse complement strand
CCTAAGGAAGCTGGAAAAGCAAGACCACAAAAACCCTAATTTCAGCAGAATAATCCAGATCACCAAAATAAAAGCCCAAATCCAGGACAGAGAAGACAAAAAGACAATACAAAAAAAATCAATGAAACAAAAAGCTGGTTCTCCGAAAGGATAAACAAGATCAATAGTCCCCTAGCTAGACTGACCAAGAGAAAGAAAGAAAAAACCAAAATAAGCGCAATCAGAAACACAAAAGATGAAGTCACATCTGACCCTGAAAAAATACAAAAGATCATCAGTGACTACTATGTACACTTCTATGGAAACAAACTTGAAAACCTCAAGGAAATGGAGGACTTTCTGTCATCACACAACCTACTTAGGTTGAAACAAGAAGAAACTGAGACCCTAAATAGACCAATAACAATCAAGGAAATTGACTATGTAATAAGAAAACTACCTACATAAAAAAGCCCTGGACCAGATGGCTTTCCAGCAGAATTCTACAAGACATCTAAGGAGAAACTGATTCCAATCCTACTGAAGCTATTTCAGGCAGTTGAGAAAGATGGAGCCCTCCCCAAATCATTTTATGAAGCTAACATCACATTGATACCCAAGCCAGGTAAAGATCCAACAAAAAAAGAAAACTACAGGCCAATATCTTTGATGAACATAGACGCTAAAATTCTCAACAAGATCCTAGAAAACCGGATTCAACAACACATCTCAAAAATCATCCAATATGACCAAGTAGGCTTCATCCCTGGGATGCAAGGCTGGTTCAAAATTCGTAAAACCATAAATGCAATTAAATACATCAACAGATGTTAAAACAAAAACCACATGATTATATCATTAGATGCAGAAAAAGTTTTTGATAAAATACAGCACCCCATCTTGATAAAAGCCCTCGAACATCCAGGCATACAGGGAGCATACCTCAAAGTAGTAAAAGCCATCTACCAGAAACCCACAGCCAGCATACTCCGAAATGGACAAAAATTAGAACCTTTCCCCTGAAAACTGGAACAAGACAAGGATGCCCACTCTCACCCCTCCTATTCAATATAGTATTGTAAGTCCTGGCTAGAGCAATCAGAGAAGAGAAGGCAGTCACGGGTATCCAAATAGGAAAAGAGGAAGTCAAGCTATCTCTCTTTGCAGATGACATGATCGTGTACCTTGAAAACCCAAGAGAATCTGTCAAAAACCTCCTTACACTGATAAAGACCTTTGGCAAAGTCTCAGGATATAAAATAAAAGTGTAAAAAGACAATCGTATTTCTTTACACCAATAATAAACAAACAGAAACCCAAATAAGAAGCACAATTCCATTCAAAATAGCCACAAAAAAGATGAAATACTTTGGTATCTTCCTAACCTTTACCATGAAAACTACAAAACTCTGCTCAAAGAAATCAAAGATGACACAAACAAGTGGAAAAATATCCCATGCTCGTGGATTGGAAGAA
This sequence comes from Carlito syrichta, assembly GCF_000164805.1. NCBI lineage: Eukaryota > Metazoa > Chordata > Mammalia > Primates > Tarsiidae > Carlito > Carlito syrichta. Next base: position 686,177 of record NW_007260386.1, on the reverse strand, counting down.
TCAACATTGTGATGATGTCAATCTTACCTATGACTATCTACAGATTCAATGCAATACCTATCAAATTACTAGCAACATTCTTCTCAGACCTAGATAAAACAACACAGAAATTCATATGGAAACACAAACAACCAAGAATAACCAGAACAATCCTCAGCAAAAAAACCAAAGCAGGTGGTATCACATTACCAGACTTCAAACTTTACTATAAAGCTACAATCATCAAAATAGCTTGGTACTGGTATAGGAACAGGCATATAGATCAATGGAATAGAATTGAGATCCCAGAAGCAAAACCTCAATTTCTCAACCATCTCATCTTTGACAAAGCCTCCACCACCTATCACTGGGGAGAGGAGAACCTGTTCAGTAAGTGGTGCTGGGAAAACTGGCTGACCACATGCAGAAGACTGAAACAGGACCCCTATCTATCCCCATACACAAAAATTAACTCCAAATGGATCAGAGACCTAAATGTAAAACCTCAAACCATAAGAACTTTAGAAAATGAAGGACATACCCTCATGGAAATTGGAACTGGCATCCAATTCCTGAAAAAAACTCAAAACCCACAGGCCATAAGGGATAAGATAGACAAGTGGGACCTCATTAAACTGACAAGTTTCTGCAAGGCCAAAGAAACCATCAAGAGAGCAGGGAGACAGACTACAGACTGGGAAAATATATTTGCCAATTCCAGGTCTGACAAAGGCTTAACATCTTGGATCTGCAAGTAACTCAAATGTGTGAAAAGAAAAAAACAAACAACCCCATTATAAAATGGGCAAAAGATATGGACAGACACTTCACAAAGGAAGACCTCCAAGCAGCCGACAGACACATGAAGAAATGCCCAACCTCACTAATTATCAGGGAGATGCAAATCAAAACCACACTGAGATACCCCCTAACTCCAGTCAGAATGGCAATTATCAATAACTCAGAAAATAATAGTTGTTGGAGAGGATGTGGTGTAAAGGGAACACTCCTACACTGTTGGTGGGAGTGTAAACTAGTGCAACCTCTGTGGAAAGCAGTGTGGTGATTCCTAAAGCTCTAAACATCAACCTCCCATATGACCCTGCAATTCCCCTACTGGGAATATACTCTGAAGAACTCAAATCACTCTATAAAAAGATACCTGCACACAAATGTTTTTCACAGCATTGTTCACAATCACAAGAACCTGGAACCAACCATGCTGTCCATCATAAGAGGACTGGATTAAAAAAATGTGGTACATATACATGGTGGAATACTATACAGCCATAAAAACGAACAAAATCATGAATTTCGCAGCAAACTGGATGGAGCTAGAGTCTAAAATACTGAGTGACTTCTCACCGAAACAAAGATCTGAGTGTCACATATTCTCACTCATATAGTGGACCTTGATCATCCAATGCACTACCATAAGAAAATGACTGACAGTGGTGGGAAACTATGGGGGGGGATGGGACTAATGGTTGTAAACATCTGTCTGGGGATGGGGAGACACCTGTTATCAACAAGGGGGCCTGAATGAAGCATATTTGTATACCTAACACTTAACTGTACCCCACAATATCAAAATTAAAAATACTGATAAAAAAATAAAAAATAAAATACTTTTCACTGAAATAGATAGTAAGTTTCTAATTTCTATTTCAGAAAGACTATGATTTAATATTTTGTAAGGTAGTATGATTTTTAAAGCATATACATTAATGCATATTTACATAAAGTTTTTAAAACAATGTTGGTTTCAAGTTTCAAAGAAGTGGTATCATATAATCTTCCTTTATCTACATGCAAATTAGTTAGGAACTATTTATGAAAAGTAAGCTCCACCCAGCAGAAAGCAAACACACACATTTTGCAACATCTAAATTGAAGAGTACTATAAATTACCAAATCTTTAGAATTGAAACAATGAGAGCATCATATAAAAATTTGTGTCATTCAGATAAAAAAAACTTTACAATGTATAACTTTACATTTATTTGTTAGCAAAACATTATAAAAGTTAAATACTTTGAACCTCCAGAAGCTAAAAAAAATAAGCAACAAATATAGAATAAAGCTTATATTAAAAATAGCTAAAATTATTAAAAGATAAACAAACAAAAACCCAAAAGAAGGCATCAACAAAATCAGAAATCCATTCTTTAAAAATAGTCTAGGAGTAACATCAACAAGATGTCTGACTAGATATATCTAATGCTTATCTTTCCCACAAAATAACGACCAAAACAGTGAATTGGCTAATATTTTAGAGTATTTGAGGGAGTGCACTGGTATGCAGCAAGGTAATTGCAGAGATCCTGTACAACACAGAAACTCAGATGTGAGCATAGAAATGGAAATAAAACACCTTGGCTTTGCCAAGCTTCTTCCCAGCTGGGATTGGCCCAAAACTGGGAGGATTTCTTCTTGCATGGAAAAGGTAAGCAGGAGCCCTTCAATAATCCCCATTACATCTGCAGACACCTACAGCTGCTGGGGAACCCTGCAGTCCTGGCAGGTCATAAGCCCCATCAACAGAGCTGCCAGGAGTTCATAAGCCTGCATAATTCCAAAGAGCAAGCCCATGTTGTGCCCCTCTCCTCACCTTTGTAATCCAAGCTGTAAGAAGCCATGTTGAAGCTAAAGTCACTCTTGAAGTGCATTCTGCTTTAGGAGCCAGTAGCCTCTGCATCTTTCCATTCCTGAGGTACCACCACCACTATGTGGTGCTTCATATAGTAGTATACCATTTCCCAGCCAAGCATCTACATCTTTTTACCCCCTGGAAATAAACTGACAGAGAAGCATTTCATAGTCCCTACCATAGTAGCTTCAGTGCCTGACCCTGGTTACTCAAAGACTAAGCCCTGTGGAATAGCTACAATCCTAGCACTTGAGTTCAAAAGGTCCACTGTCTCCCAAAGAACAAGCAGTCTTGCTTAGTAGAGAGGGGGTATTTGAACAAGCTTCAAAACAGTGCTCAGACACCTTCAATGCACAGCCCAGTGCTTCAACCCTGAGAGAGAGGTTTGCAACTGAACAGCTACACAAACTCCTACATCCTAGGCCACTGAGGGAGTTGTAGGTATCACCGACATTGATTACAGCTGAAGAAACTACATGGGAACTGCTGTGGAACCCACTGAGAACCAAAGCCAATAAACTATCAAATGGACCTACTAGGACACATTTGTAGGTAAAAATCTTTTTCTACTTAAGTTATTCTATAAAATTGAAAGAGTCAACTATTTCATTACATGCACAGATATTAATACAGGTCCACAAGATACATGAAAGGGCATGGAAAGATAACTCCACCAAAAAAAATAAATAAATAACTATCCAGAGAGTGAGTTTCTCCTACATAGTAAATCAAGATAGAGTGAGTTTCCTCAGTACCCAGAAAGGAACAGATCCAGCAGCATACCCTAAGAGTCTCCAAAAGAGTGATAATAACCACTTAGAGCAAAGAAGAAGAAAAAATCCCTCAACCCAGGTTGGAATTGACCAGACTCTCACCTGTACCACCACAGTTGACCACAGCCTCTGAACGCTGTGGGGAAGTGTTACTCCAGTGGCCTGGGACTCCCTTTTAGTCCCCACAGATGGCGATTAAGAAGTTCATCACACCAAGGCTATATATAACCAAGGGAGCCTTACAGTGCCTATGCCAACTCCCTGCCAAGCTCAGATGAAAAGAAATTGTCTATCCAAATGAGAAAGAACCAGAAAAATAATTCTGACAATATGAGAAAAACAGAGTTCTCCAAAACCCCAAAAGACCATACCAACTCTTCAGCAATAAACTGAAACCAAATTGAAATTTTGAAATTTCAGACATAGAATTCAAAAGATTGATTATAAAATTGATCAATGAACTTCAGTAAAAAATTGAAAATCAACATAGAGAAATTTATAAACTATTAAAATTTGAATGGAATTAGAGTCTATGATACTGAGTGATCTCTTACAGAAATAAAGAACTGAGTATCATACGTTCTCACTCATAAATGGACCTTGAACAATTATTGTAATACTATAAGAAAAGGATTGTCAGTAGTGGGAAATTGTCATGGGATTCTGCTGGGGCAGGGGGGCACACCTCATAAACAAGGGTACCTGCATAATAAGCATTTGTAAACTTAACCCTGAATTGTGCCCCACATCTTTAAACTTAAAAATTAAAAAAAAAAGATTCAGAACATAAATAAAAAATTCTCCAACGAGATAGACACCTTAAAAAAAAAAAATCTGAAATTCTGGAAATGAAAGAATCATTTAGGGAAGTACAAAATGCAGTAGAAAGTTTTAACAGTAGACTAAAACAAACAGAAGAAAGAATTTTAGAACTTAAAGACAAGGCTTTTGAAGTTACTCAACCAGATAACAATAAAGAAAAAAGAATCAAGAGACCAGAACAGAGTCTCTAAGAAATGTAGGATTATGTAAAATATCCAAACCTAAGAATCACAGACGTTACTGAGGAAGAAGAGAAAATAACAGGTTTAGAACACCTATTTGAGGAAATAATGCAGGAAAACTTCCCTGGTCTTGCCAGAGACCTAAACATTCAGATACAAGAAGCCCAAAGAACTCCCAGAAGATTCATTGCAAAAAGGTCATCTCCAAGACATATAATCATCCAATTATGCAAAGTTAATGTGAAGGAAAGAATTTTAAGAGCAGTGAAACAAAAGCATTAGATAACTTACAAAGGTAAATGTATCAGACTAAAAGCAGACTTGTTAGAAGAAAAATGTATAAGCCAGAAAGGATTGGGACTACATCTTCAATCTCCTCAAACAGAGTAACAGTTAATCAAGAATTTTGTATCCCACAGAGTTAAATTTCATAAAGGCAGGAAAAATGAAGTCGTTGTCAGACAAGCAAATACTGAATGAATTTGTCACCACTAGACCCACTCTACAAGAAATATTCAAAGAAGTTCTAAATATTGAAACAAAGGGTCAAAATATAACAGTACACAAATTCTTGAAATTATACACTTCACAAGCCTTCAAAAGGTCAAAATATACCAGTACACAAATTCTGGAATTTATACACTTCACACTTCACCAACACAACAGAAAAGTAAATAAATAAAGTAATCAGATAACAAGGAGCATGACAAATGGAATAGTACTTTACATATCATCATTAACACTGAGCATAAATGGTTTCAATACCCCTCTAAAAAAAGATATAGACTGGCAGAATGGTTATAAAAAACACAACCCAAAAATCTGCCACCTTCAGAGACCCACTTAATACACAAACACTCCTTTCCTATAGACTCAAAATAAAGAAATGGGAAAAAATATTTCACACAAGCTCAAACAAAAATGAGCTGAGTAGCCATTCCCATATCAGATAAAACAAACTTTAAATTAAGAATAGAAAAAAGACAAAGATGATTATTACATAACAATCAAGAGATCAATCCAACAAGATGTAACAATTAAATATATATATGTGCCTAATGCTAAAGCCTCCAGCTTTATAAAACAAATTTTAATAGATCTAAAAGAAAGAGATAGACAGCAATACAATAATAGTGGGAGACTTCCACACTTCACTGACAGCAATAGACAAATCATCAAGGCAGAAAGTCAACAAACACTGGAGTTAAACCAGACTATAGAGCAAATGGAAATAACAGACTTCTACAAAACATTCCGTCCCAAAACTATATAATATACCTCTTTCTCATCAGCACATGAGACAATTTCCATATATACCATATGATAGGACACAAATCAAGTCTCAATAAATTTTGAAAAATAAAAATCATATCAAACACCTTTTCAGACCACAGTGGAATAAAACTAGAGATTAACTAAAAAAAAACAAAACAATTTGTGAAACCATACAAAAACATGGAAGTTAAACAATTTGTTCTTGAATGATCCTTGGGTCAAGAATTAAATCAAGATGGAAATTTAGAAATTCCTGGAAATGAATGACAACAATGAAACAAATTATCAAAACCTCTGAGACACAGCCAAGGCTGTGCTAAGAAGAAAATTTGTAGTGCTTAAAGACTACGTTAATAAGACTGAAAGATAACATTTCAACAGCATAACATTACATCTCAAGGAACTAGTAAAATACGAAAAAACCAAATCCAAAACAAGCTGAAGAAAAGAAATAATGAAGATTAGAGAAGAACTAAGTGAAATTGAAATTTAAAAATGCAAAGAAACAATGAAACAAAAAGGTGATTCTTTTTGAAAAGATAAGCAAAATTGATAGACCCTAGCCTGACTAATTAAGAAATGAAGAGAGATGTTTTAAATTAGCTCAATCAGAAATGAAAATGGGGACATCACAACTGATACAATGGAAATGCAAAAGATTATCCAAAGCTATTGTGAACATCATTATACAAACAAACTAGACAATCTAGAAGAAATGTTTGAATTCTTAAAAACATACAACCCCCCATACTAACTGAGAAAAAAATAGGAACTCTAAACATAACAATAATGAATAGCAAGGCGGAATTGTAATTAAAAATCTCCCGGCACCAAAAAATGTTTAGGATAGAATGGACTCACAGCTGAATTCAACCAAAACTTCAAAGAAGAACTGATACCAATTTTACTGAAGTTATTTCACAAGATTGAAGAGTAGAGTATCCTCTGTAACTCATTCAATGAGACCAGTATCACTCTGATACCAAAGCCAGGAAAAGAAACAACAAAAATGAAACTACAGACCAGTATGCTTTCTAAACCTCAACAAAATATTAGCAATCTGAATTCAACAACACATTAAAAAAAATACACCATGAACACGTAGGTTTTATCCCAGGAGTATAAGAGTGGTTTAACATATGCAAGTCCATAAATGTGATCCACTCTATAAACAAAACTAAAAACAAAAATCGTGATCATTTCAATAGATGGAAAAAAGCATTTGACAAAATCCAGCAACACTTCGTGATAAAATTTCTTAGCAAACTGGGCATATAGGGAACATTACTTAAAACATAAAAGCCACAAAGGACAAACCCACAGCCAATGCCATCCTTAATGGGGAAAAGTTGAACACATTCTCCCTCAGAACTGGAACAAGGCAAGGATGCCCACTTCCACCATTCCTATTTGATATAGCACTAGAAGTCCTAGCCAGAGCAATCAGGCCAGAAAAATAAATAAAAGTTATCTAAACTGGAAAAGAACAAATCAAACAATCTCTGTATGCTGACAATACGATCTCATACCTAAAGAACACTAAAGACTCCTCCAAAAGACTCCTGGACTGATAAATGAATTCAGTTAAGTTTCAGAATGCAAAATCAATACACACAAATCAGTAGTACTTCTATATACTAATTGCCACCAAGTTGAAAATCAAATCAAGAACACAATTCCACTTACAATAGCAGTCAAAAAGCTAAAATACCCAGAAATATATTTAACCAAGGAGGTGAAAGATCTTTATAAGGAGAACTACAAAACTCTGATGAAAGAAATTGTAGACAACACAAACAAATTGAGAAATATCCCATGCTTCGGAGTTGGAAAAATCAACGTTGCTAAAATGACCACATTACCCAAAGTAATCTATAGTTTCAATGCAACCCCTATCAAATTATCCATGTCATTTTTCACAGAATTTGAAAAAACAGTCTTAAAATGTATATGGAACCAAAAAAGAACCAGAATAGCCAAAACAATTCTAAGCATCACATTATCTGACTTCAAATTATATTACAAAGCTGCAGTAACCAAAACAGCATGTACCTGGTACAAGAGCAGACACATGGGCCAATGGGACAGGATAGAAAATCCAGAAATAAACCAAAATACTTATAACCAACTGATTTTTGACAAAGCTGACAAAAATGATATACAGGGAAAGGTCACTCTATTCAACAAATGGTCCTGGAAAAATTGGATAGTTACATGCAGAAAAATAAAACTTGATCCCTGTCTCTCCCCATACACAAAAATCAACTCAGGTTGGATTAAGACTTAAATGTCAGACCTGAAACCATAATAATCCTAGAAGAAACCCAAGGAAAAACTCTTCCGCATATAGGTTTAGGCAAATAATTTATGGCTAAAACTCCAAAAGTAAATGTAACAAAACCAAAAATAAACATGTGGCACTTAATTAAACTAAAAAGCTTCTGCACAGCTAAAGAAGTAGCAAACAGGCAACCTTTGGAAAGGCAAAAGGTAGTCACAAACTATACATCTGACAAAAGGCTAATATCCAGAATCTTTGAACTCAAACAAATCAGCAAAAAAGAAAAAAACAACAAATAATCCCATTAAAAGGGGGCAAACAACATGAACAAACATCTCTTAAAAGAAGATATACAAATGGTAAACAAACATTTTAAAATCTCAACATCACTCATCGTCAGGGAAATGCAAATTAAAACCACAATGAGATACTACCTTACACCAGCCAGAATGGCCATTATTAAAAAATAAAAAAACAATGAATGATGGCAGAGATGTGGAGAAAAAGTAAACACTTATACACTGTTGATAGGAGTGTAAATTAGCACAACCTCTATTGAGATTGGTATTGAGACTTTTCAAAGAACTAAAAGTGGATCTCCCATTTAATTCAGCAACCCCACTACTAGATAATTACTCAAAGGAACAAAGCTTATTATATAAAAGCTACGTGCATATTGTAAAGATGTTGAATCAACTTAAATGCCCAACAAATGATCAGTGAATAATGAAAATATGGTGTGTGTGTATATATATATATACATATACATATATATATACACATACATATACATACACACACACACCTATGGAATACTAGTCAGTCATCCAAAATATTGAAATAATGTATTTTGCAGCAACTTGGATGGAATTGGAGAACATCATCCTAAGATAACTAATTTAGGAACAGAAAACCAAACACCACATATTCTCACTTATAAGTGGGAGCTAAACTAAGGATATGCAAAGATATAGAAAATGGTATAATGGACTGGAGACTCAGAAGGGGGAGGGGGAAGGGTTAGAGACATAAAATATCACCTATTAGGTACAATGTGCACAAGTGGTGGACCAAAAACCACTTGTATCCCCCAAAGAAGAACACAAATCACTCTATAAAAAAGATACCTGCACACGTATGTTTATTGCAGCGTTGTTCACAATAGCAAGAACCTGGAAACAACCATGCTGCCCATCAAAAGAGGACTGGATTAAAAAAATGTGGTACATATACACGATGGAATACTATGCAGTCATAAAAAAGAACAAAATCATGAATTTCGCAGCAACCTGGATGAAACTAGAGTCTATAATACTGAGTGACCTCTCACAGAAACAAAGATCAGAATATCACATGTTCTCACTCATATAATGGACCTTGAACATCCAATGTAATACTATAAGAAAATGACTGATGGTACTGGGAAACTATGGGGGGGAGGGGGATGGGATTAACAGTAGCAAATATCTGTCTGGGGCTGGGAAAACACCTCTTATCAACAGGGTGCCTGAATGAAATGTAATTGTACACCTAACCCTTAACTGTACCCCACAAAACCATAATAAAAAATACTGATTTAAAATAAAGAAATAAAAAAGAGAGAATAATAATATTATTATTATCAAGTAACTAACCACTTAAATATAGAAACATACAAATTATCTCAAAAAGAATTCCAAATAATAAAACTCAGTGAGACACGGAGAACACTTACAGGCAATTCAACAAAATCAGGAAAACAATTTATAATCTGAATGAAAAAATCAACAAAGAAGCAGATATTATCAGAGACAGTGAGAGAGAGAGAGAGAGAGAGAGAGAGAGAGAGAGAGAGAGAGAGAGAGTTGGAGCTGGAAACTTAACTGAATAAAGTAAAAAATACAATTGAGAATCTTCAAAGGTGAACCAGATCATTCCATGCATGAAACCAATTTCTTAACTTGAAGACATGTCTTTTAAAATAGCCTAATTAGAGAAAAAAAAATATATGAGATCTATAAGACCTAGGAGACACCTCTAAGCAAACAAATATTTGCATTATGAAAATTCAAGTGAAAGAAGAAATGGGAAAAGGTACAGAGATTTTATTTCATAAAATAATAGCTGAAAACTTTATAAGTCTTATAAAAGATATTATGAACATGAAGATACATGGAGGTCAAAGAATTCCAACTAGTTCCATCCTAAAGAGTTCCTCATTGTAACATGTAGTCAAACTGTCACATGTCAAAGACAGAGAAAATTCTAAAAGCAACGTGAGAAACACATCGAGTTGCATATAAGGAAATCCTCATCAGAGCACCACCAGATTTCTCAGCAAAAACCTTGAAGGACAGAAGAGAATAGAATAATATATTCAAAGTGTTGTGGAGTGGGGGAGTAACTGACAGTCAATAACAACCATACCAAGCAAAGCTATTCTTAAAAAATGAAGGAGAAATAAAGTCTTAGATAAGGAAAACTAAGGGAATTCATCACCACTAGACCAATCTTAAAAGAAACACTTAAAAGAGTGCTTTGACTGGAAGCAAAATGATATTAGGTACTAGCATAACATTATTTGAAAGTATAAAGCTCACTGGTAGAAGTAAATTTATAATCAAATTCAGAATACTCCATTATTGCAGTGGTAGTATATAATCTTTCAAATCTCTAGTGTGAAATTTAAAAGTGAAGACAGTCAGTGACAGCCATAGCTACAATAAGTTGTTAAGGAATACATAATATGGAAATTTGTAAATTAGGACAACAAAATAAAAAATTGTGAAGGGAGGGTAAAAGTCTATAAATATTTATATGTGATCAAAATTAAGTTGCAGCAGCTTAAATCGTCTAATGTAACTAAAAGTTATTTTAAATAACCCCCTCATAATCAGAAAAGAAAAAATATACAGCAAATAAACAAATGAGAAAGAGAAATGAATCAGTTTATTACTACAAAAACCCACCAAACCACAAAGGTAAATAGCAAGTGAGAAAGACAGAAGGAAAAAGTCTTCAAAATTACCAGAAAACAAAGAATGACGAGAGTAAGTACTTAACCTATCAATAATAACCTTATATGTAAATGTATTAAAATTCTCCAATTAAAAGATAAAGAATGGATAAGAAGATTAAACAACAATAATATTCAAACCATGTGCTGTCTACAGGAGAATCACTTTACCCTTAAGAACATACATTGATGGGAAGTACAGGAATGGAAAATGATATTCCATGCAAATAGAAACCAAAAGGGAGCAAAAGTGGCTATACTCATATGAGATAAAACAGATTTCAAGTGAAAAACTGTAAAAAGGGACAAAGTAGTCTTTGTATAATGACAAAGAAGCCTATTCAGGAAGAGGATATAACAAGTATAAATACATATGCACTCAACACCAGATTTATAAAACAAATATTATTAGATCTAAAAAGAAAAATAGACTGCAGACAATACTGGTAGGAATAAACAGATCTCAACTGCAGTCTAGATCAAATAAACCTACCAGATATTTGCAGAACATGCCACCCGATAGCTGCAGAATACATATTCTTCTCATCAACATGTAAAATATTCTCCAGTATAGACCATATATTAGGTCACAAAACAAACCCCAACATTTAAAATAATAATAATAATAATATCAAGTATATTTCCAACCACAATGAAATACACTGCAAATCAATAACAGGAGGAAATTATATAACATACTCCTGAACAACAAATAAGTGTACCATGTTTCAAGTTTCTACGGACTTTAGAAATCACTGATGAACAACTTGATGTCAATAATATTGAAAGCAAAACTGATCATTAACTAGAAGGCAATGAATAACCAAAACCGAATGAACAGAAAAGTACTGAAAAACTGGGCCAGGCACAATGGCTCACACCTATAATCTCAGCACTTTGAAAGGCTGAGGTGAGAGAATTACTTGAGCTCAGAAGTTCAAAACTATCTTAGACAACATAGTGAGACTTCATCTCTACAAAAAAATAAAAATTAAAAATAAAATGACTGGTCATAATGGTGCATGCCTGTAGTCCCAGCGACTCAGAAGGCTGAGGTGTAAGGATCACCTGAGCCCAGTAGGTCAAGGCTGCAGTAAGCCGTGATTGAACCACTGAACTATATATAGCCTGGGCAATAGAATGAGACATTATCCACACACACAAAAAAGTATTTAAAAATATATAAAATGTAGACTGGACTTGGTGGCTTACCCTGTAATCCCAGCACTTTGGGAGGCTGAGACAAGTGGATTGCCTGAGCCCGCGGGTTCGAGACCAGCCTGGGAAGTTGGTGAGACTCGTCTCCACAATAAATCAAAAATTAGCCAGGTGTGGTAATGAGCCTGTAGTTCCAACTACTTGGAAGGCTGAGGCAGAAAGATCACAGGAGCCCAGCAGGTTGACTCTGGGGTGGCCTTGAGTGGGCCACTGCACTCCAGCCTGGGTGACAGAGTGAGACTCCAACTCAAAAAAAAGGTATAAAAGTGTTCCTCCATAGTAGATCTCAAACTATAGTTATCTTGTCTACTTGTATAAATGTTTTAGAAATTACAAAAAGAGGGCAAGCTACCCAATTCATTATGAGATTCCATACCTTTAAGGATCTTGATTCCAAAACAAGAAAAAAGCAGTGTGAGAAAAAAATCACAGAACAATACCTCTTAAGAACACAGGTCACAAAAGCTAAATAAAATGATAGTAAATGGATTTAACAGCATATTAAAATATATGTATCATGCATAAGTAGGGGTAATCTCAGGAGTAGAAAGATTGTTTAAAATCAAAAAGTTCATTCTGAGCCGGGCTCGGTGGCTCAACCTGTAATCCTGCGGCTTTGGGAGGTTGAGGTGAGTGGATTGCCTGAGCCCACAGGTTCAAGACCCGCCTGGGCAGCAAGACCTCATCTCTACAATAAATCAAAAAATCAGCCGGGCATGGTAGCACATGCCTTTAATTCCGGCTACTCGGAAGGCTGAGGAGGAAGGATCACCGGAGCCCAGCAGGTCGAGGCTGCGGTGGCCGGTAGCGGCGACTGCACTCTGGTCTGGGCAACAGAGTGAGACTCCAACTCAAAAAAAAAAAGTTCATTCTGAAATACATCATGCTGACCGACAAGATATGTCATATAAGCAATAGTAAAACATGCAATCAATTCATTAGATGGAGAATAGATATCCAATATAGTCCAACACCTTTATGAAGAAAAAAAAGAATGCTTAAAAGTTAGTTCTTTGAGAAGAAAAAAAAATATCTGAGAGAAAAGGTACAAATAAAGAGTATTATGAAACAAAATAGGTAAACTACAGATTCTGCAGACATCAATGATAACAGGACATTATGAAACTGTTTATGCCAATCAGTTTGAAAACTTGGGAGAAATAGTTAAGTTCCTAGAAAAATGTGAATTACTCAAACTGTCTCACACAAAAAAATTTTTAAACCCTATACATTATCAGATCTGGAATTGTACCCTATATCAGACAAACAAACAAAAACCAATAAAGTGTGTAAATCTTTCTTCTTGTGAATAAATATATTTATACAATAGCATTTTAGAAAGAAAATTAATAACATTTAAAAATAGAAGATAATTTCCGAATCTGGCAAGAAATATCTATATGAAGAGCAAGAGAACATTTATATCTTCTTTTGAGAAGTGTCTATTCATGTCTTTTGCCCACTTTTTAATGGGGCTTTTTTTTTTTTCTGTTTGGCATGTTTGAGTTCCTTAGTAACTAAATTTTAGAAATATTTTCTCAACGTTAATAAGAAGATAGTGCTACTTATTTTTTATATAGTACTAGAAGAATCAGCTAAATAACACAAGAAAAACAGAAATAATTGGTACAATGCAGTTGCTATATATATTTCATGCTATGTTCTACATGGCCTTGTGTGACCAGTCCCTACCTACCTCTCTCAGCTCAGTTCCTAACACTCCCCCTTCTGCTCTGTCCTTTTGCCATATCAAATTTTAATTTAGGGTCTTTAAACTGACTGACTCTCCCTCCCCCCTCCTAATTTCTAGAATGTTTTTCTCCTGACTCTATTTGTGACTGCCTTGTTAAGTTTTAGTCCTAGTTTATATACACCTCCTTTACTCCTGCTTATTTGCCTCTTTGCACTTGTCACAGTCTACTTAATGACCTGGTGGTGCATTCATTAATTGTTTGCATTAAGTTGGCAGCTTGACACAGGTAAAAAAAAGTCTTTCTTGTTCACTGTCATATCTCAAGAGCTTATGCATGGTCCAAAATATACTGCCCTGTCAGAATTTGCCAAGTGAATGAATGAATAAATGAACAAATACCCTGACGTTCTTATTAGGTAATCTTCACATAGTACAGCACCTTCTTTCCTGGATAGTTTTGTAAGACGTTATCACATCTCTGCTTTCCACTTTTATAGAAATGCAGATTCATTTTGTGTGACAGCTCTTTTGTTTTTGAGACTGAGTATGGTATCATTTTTTGGACATAATTTCTCTTCATTACAACCATAAAGTCATAATGCCATTATGCCTCACTGAAATTCAACCTGGGCTTCTGAGGCTGGATCTGGGATGCTCAAAGGCAATTTTCTCTTGGTTGAAGAATGTCTTCTGAGGTCAGCTCTCTTAGCTTGGTGCACAGATGGCATCCTAGTAGGAAGAATTAAAAAAAAAAGCATGAGTATCATAAGTATTTATATGTATATATGCAAACACCTACATATAATGATCTAGATCTGCTTTAGATTTTTATTATATTATTTATTTAAACTAAGATAGATCATACTATTTATACACCTCTAAATAACAAATGGCATATATTATCTAGAACAAAGAACATATTATAAAAATACATACTGTATAAAATGTAATATAATTATATAATCCATAAATTATATTGCAATGTGTATTATATGTAATACATTGGTAACACAGAACATATTTATCTAAATGTTAAATATGCTACCCTCTTTTTAAGCAAAATAGTTTTCCTCAAGAAGCTATTATTGAAGTGATGGTGCTTTAAAAATCAAAGAAACAATGTAACCAAGCTAGAGTTAGATGTTTGTTAAATAAACTGTCCACTAGGATCTGTAGAACTTAGCTATCCTCAACAGGGTGCCCCTCTCCAGTGACCCTTTGATAAAAGTGGCAAATCATTAATACTTGTAAATCAATCATGCCACTTAGTGCTAATGAATTAAGAACCACTTCATGAAGGCTGTCCAATTCCTGGCTAATGACATAACAGCTGACCTGACAAGGCCTACTAAGGAGGATGGCTTTGTCAAATACTAACTGAATCTTCAGATTTTATCATGTTGTCTTAATAAGACATCAATGAATCTGGGGCAAACATAAAGGAAAACTATATAATAAGGTTTTTTTCCATTATGTTTATATTTTCCACCACTTTCTGTGAAATAAATAGAAAAAGTCTAGGGCTCCCTTCTGCTTTCTCTGATTGGAAGAAACAAAGATATCATTGTATAGTGGCTACAGGAAGTAGTCAACAAGGAAGCCTAAGAGGTCAGATTCGACATGTCTCAGATACACAGAAATGCACAGAGGCAGCTTGGCTGCAACATCTGGCCACCAATGCCATAAGAAAAAGGGATTATCGTTGGGCTTTCTCTCTTCATCTTGCACGTGCACAGGAACTAAACTAGAAAATGTTAAGAGACTACTGAAGGTTCAAGAAATCCTGTCAGAGACACAGAAGTGATAACACCAGAGAATAGGACACATGAAGGAGAGCTCTACTTTCAGGATAGGCCCTGACTTTTCCTGCCGTGTTCCATATTCCAAGCAATCTTATGTCATCACAAAGAAACCTACAGATTTGCTTATTTAAAGGCTACCATAGCAAGATTGATTAAAAAAATTTAAGTGATCTACTACATTTGATTCTTTATCTAGCAAAATTTGTACTGAGTATCTATCTGTCTTGAATGGCTGTTCCTTCATTTCTATGTGCACCCGAGACTCTCTTATGACATGGCTACTATGGCCTGACTAATAATTGTCTTATATTAACTTGTGTCTCATACATGCAGACTCATGAATGTGTAGCTAATCCTCTGGTGTGGTTTTATGGTAATCAGTGGAACAGCTTGAGCACAGCGATGGATGATACCAGGAACGAGGATCGGACCCTGCCCTGGCCATCTGCTCTGCAGAAAACCCGCTGCAAATTCAGACACCCTGGCTTTCCAGAATGGATTCTGTTGTTTCTGTAGCACACAGATTCAATCAAAGCATAGTCTGGTCACTGAGAAAACAATACCATTGCCTTTAGGATGTCAGGATCAGGCTGTGCCATGTACTACTTTTAACTTCTGTAATTTTGTGCTCAAAATTATAGCAGATAAAGTGTTAGGTTGAAGAGTGGTGGCTCCAAATAGCTGATACAGTTTTTTTGTTTTTTTGTTTGTTTGTTTGTTTTTTGGGTTTTTTTTTCTATAGATTTTATAGAGTTTTAGGAATCTATAAAGTCACCTAGTTGTATGTAGAGACAGGTTCCCTGGCCAGTCTGGTCACTATGTATCCCTTGGCAAGTTACGTGAATTATCTAAACACTATGATCCTTCACTTCTATGAAATATTTGTGACAAAAGGATAATTTTTTTGATCTGAGCAAAAAGAACAAACTTAAATGTGGGAATCTGTGGGAGTAAATTAAATACATTGGTACAATTCTCTGCAGACATTGAAGTATAGTAGTTTGAGTGAGCACTGACTTCAGAACAGAACCACTTGGAGTGAGAATTTTTGTTCAACTTCGGAGTCACTTTTGGGCAAGTTATTTAATCTCTTTGAGTCTTAATTCTTGTTTTCCCTTTTGTAAAATGGGAATAACAGATCTAATTCAGAGGATCATTATCAAATTAAATAAAATTATGCATATATTCACTTAGTATAGTGACTAACATTTAGCAAATACCTAAAACTAGCAGTTATTATAGAATTTATTTATTTCTAATTATCTCATCTTTATTTTTAGTCCTGTTCTCTGGATTTAACAACCCAATTGTGTTAAGGTTCTTCATTTGACATGCATGAACAAAACAAGCTTGGATTTTCTCTTCATGAAACACTGTGCCTTTGCATCTTCCCACATGAAAGCAGCAAACTGGAAAACAGTTTTGAATACTATGCATTCCGTGTGCAGGAAACCAGAGTGAGGAAAAAAATGCTCTATCAGATCATATTTAAAATTGAACATTCTGGGTTACTGGATTTGGGTGTTCGACTCAGTTGGTAATTGACATTCCTGAAGTATAACCAAGTAGGCCCAAGTATGACAGCTTCTGCGTTTCCTCCTTATTATAGTCAGTCATGCTTTCAATAGCTATTTGATTATGTAGTAGAATCAAGGAATTTTGACACTAGAAGGGGGCTTAGAAACATTCTGTTACAAGGTCTGTTTTTCAAGAAACAGGTCTAAGGAGGTTAAGTGCACTGTTTTTATTTCCACAGTGGATAGAAAATAAACAAAACAGAACAAAGCATGCAGCAAGGCAGTGCGGAAAATAGAATAATGACTAGGAGCTTTTACTTAGTCTCTGGAATCTTGAGGTTAATAAGGAAATGAGACATGCACAGAGAACTATTATGCAAGGTAAGAAGTTGTCAGATATTACAGGAATTTTAATAGAACAAGACATTGCTTTCAGCTAGAAGAATTGGTTGAGGTAGTAGAATCGCATGTCTGTGCATAATTTCAGCATCCATTCCCTTTTCTTATGGTAGCAGAACCCCTTTTTCTTTCAGTAGACACCTTCCGTCACTCTCAGCCCATATGGGACACGTAGAATAACCCCACTTCTAAGACCTGGCCTTTCCTAATTGATTGGAATGCCACATTCCCCACCCAAGGCAAATACCTCAGGGATGTGCACATAACCCAGTGGCAGTCATGAGAGCCCTACTCAGGGCTTTTGCTGGATATAGTGTCAAAAAAGGTTTTCTCATTTTAATGGGGTTGGTAAGTTAGAACATATTCTTGAAGCTGTTGACAGTCATTTTTGCCACCTCAAAAGGAGATCTTGGTTTTTTTTTCTAAACTATTCTATGAAAATAAATTAGACCCAAGAGATAGAAAAATCCAGATTACTCATAACTTCATTTGAGTACCTGGGTCTTGTTGTATTTTAAGTGAATGCTATGTTTGGTCTTTTTAGCTCTGTAACTAGATAAATTAACCCAGCTTATGTTGGGGTTTTAATTTACAACTGAGAGCAGTGATATTTTAACTTGACCCTGATGGGCTGCTAAACATTAGATTTGTGTTTGTGTGACAAAAAGTTAGTGGTGGCAATAGACATAGAGGGTGGAGATTAAAAAGTGTATAGAATTATATGAGAAATGGAAAAACATACTTTTTGGTTTCAATTAGAGTGAGTGAAGAGACCAAAGTGAAAGAATGAGTTTAAAAATTTAGGACAGGGTTAGCTTTTGTAAAGTCTTTGATCCCACACCAAACAGTTTGAACTTATAGAGGCTATGGGAGGAATCAAAGACTTTAAAGATGGGCCAGGCACAAGCAGAGTTGTGCGTTAGAAAACGGAAGTCGGTATTTGTATAGAGGATAGATTTATAAGGATATAATCTCCCCCCTTTGGTAGAGAAGGCTGCATGATAGACATGTTATTAATGTTCTTGTAAAGTGCTTCTTCTTTTTCAGAAGAAGCAATATCCTTCTATTTCCTTCTTGACATAAATTTGTGCTCTGTAGGTTGTTTCATCCTGCTGATGTTTTCAATTGCTTAAATGTCATTCTTGCTTCCTGGGAAATTCTGGGCGTGTCATTTCACATTCTTGCACATACATTTGCTCCCAGAGATTACTTATAACATGTAATCTTTTCTCTTTGAAATCTCCTTCATCTCAAAATTTCTCAAGCCCATCACCATTAGTTTAGATTAACATGAAAAAACAAATGTCCTATCATAGCATGGCCACATTTGGAAGTCAGTTTTTAGTAATAATTCCTTATACTATTGTAAATTTTAAAAAACTTTTTCATGCTTCTTGACAGCAATAATTTTCTTTGATTGTCCAAATATCCTGTGAAATAACTAGGAAGGTTTTTATCCCACTTTAACTGATTGCTTCTTTTAAAGAGCTGACTCAGTGCATTTCTTTTCTTTTCTTTTTGGGTTGGAGTCTCACTCTGTCACCCAGGCTGGAGTGCAGTGGCATGCTCATGGCCATTGCAACCTCAACATGCTGGGCTTTGGCGATCCTTCCACCTCAGTTTTTCAGGTAGCTGGAACTATGGGCACATGCTACTATGCCCGGTTTATTTATTTATTTATTTTTATTGTAGAGATGAGGCCTTACCAAGTTGCCCAGTCTGGTCTCAAATTCCCAGGCTTAGGCAATCCTCTTGCCTCGGCCTTCCAAAATGCTGGTATTACAGGCTGAGCCACCTGTGCATTTCATTTAAAACAGTGGTATTCAAACTTTAGCAGCCATCATTAAGGTGCTTATTAAAAATGCAGATTCTGCCAAAGCAGGCCTAAACAAAAAGAGCAGAGCTTGATGTATCATGTTACCTGACTTCAGATTATATTTCAAAGTTATTATAACCAAAACAGCTTGGTACTGATATAAAAATAGACACATAGATCAATGGAACAGAACAGAGAAGTCATAAATAAAGCTACATATTTACAGCCAACTGATTTTTAGCAAGGTCAACAAGAACATAGACACTCTTTTCAAAAAATGGTGCCGAGAAAATATAATTGCCTTAGGCAGAAGAAGGAAACTGAATCCTTATCTGTCACCAAATACAAAAGTCAACTTAAAATAAACTGAAGATTTAAATCTATAATCAAAAATTACAAAAATACTACAAGAAAGCCTATGGAAAACTCTTCTGGACATTTGTGTATGCAAAAACTTCATGACTGTGACCTCAAAAATGCAGGGAACAAAAATAAAAATAGACTATTGGAATTTAATTAAACTGAAAAACCTCTTCACAGCAAAATAAACAATCAACAAAGCAAACAGACAACCTATATAATGAGAGAAAATATTTGCAAACTTTACATTCAACAGGAGACTAATATTCAGAACATACAAGGAATTCAAAGAGCTTAACACCAAGAAATCCCCTAAATAACCCGATTAAAAAGTGGGCAAATACAGCCAGGCTCGGTGGCTCAGCCTGTAATCCTGCGCCTTTGGGAGGCTGAGGTGAGTGGATTGCCTGAGTCCACGGGTTCGAGACCCGCCTGGGCAGCGAGACCTCATCTCTACAATAAATCAAAAAATTAGCTGGGCGTGGTAGCACGCGCCTGTAATTCCGGCTACTTGGAAGGCTGAGGCGGAAGGATCTCCAGAGCCCAGCAGGTCGAGGTTGCAGTGGCCGGGAGCGGCGACTGCACTCCAGTCTGGGCGACAGAGTGAGACTCCAACTCAAAAAAAAAAAAAAGTGGGCAAATAGCATGAATAGACATTTTTCAAAATATGACATACAAATGGCCAACAGGTATATTAAAAATCCTCAAAGCATTCATCATCAGAGAAAGGCAAATTAAAACCATATGAGATATTATCTTACTCCAGTCAGAATGCCTATTAAAAACAAAAACAACAACAACAAAACAGATGTCGGCAAGGATGCAAAGAAAAAGAACTTTTATACACTGTTGGTGGTAATATAAATTAGTACAACCTCTACAGAAAATAGTTAGATATTTCTCACAGAACTAAAAACAGAACTGTCATTTGACCCAGCAATTCCACTAAGGGGTATCTACCCAAAGAAAAATAAATTATTATATCATCAAGATACCTGCACTCATATGTTTATCACAGCCTATATGAAGTCAATCTAAGTGTCTATCAATGCACAACTGGATAAAGAAAATGTGGTACATATTCACAATGGAATGCTATTTAGTCATACAAAAGAATGAAATCAATTTTTTTGCAGAAGCATGGATAGAACTGGAGGCCATTACCTTAAGTGAAAACAGAAAGGCAAACATTTTATTTTCTCCTAAGAGGGAGCTAAATAATGGGTACATATGGATGTAGGAAATGGGATGATAGACAATGGAGACTTGGAAGGGTGAAGGGGTGGAAGAAGGGTAGATGATGAAAAATTACTTACTGGGTACAATGTATGTTACTTGGTTCTTGGATATCTCAGTAGCCCTGACTTGACCACTGCACAATCGATGCACATAACAAAATTACACTTGTAGTCCATACATTTATACACTTTTGAAGCATAATTTTAAAATATAGATGTCCCATGCTTGCCATTCTTGACTCAGTGGTTATGAGTGGTGTTTGTGATGCCCAAGTAACACTTTGAGAACATAATGGTCCTCCAGTCATGTTTCTCAAGCAGGTTCTGAAGTTAAGTAATTGTAGAATTTCCTACAGGAATGTTGTGAAGATATAAATAATACTGTCTGCTGAAAGTTAAACAATAAAATCTGATTCGAGCAGAAGTATTAAAAGTCTCCTTGGGCTCTTATCAACCAACCAGATGTGTCTCCAGGGTCAATAAACCTAAAGGAGTAATGAGTCAACCAGAAGAGGTCAGCATAGAAAAATGATGTCTCAGCAGCCAAGAGTAGCAGCAACTACCCAGGAAAGCTAGTTCTTTGGCTTATTCTTGGGAGCTCCAGATTCCGGGGCAGTTATACTCCTACTGTGCATTAGACCTGCTGGCCTTCCTCCAGGACCCTGTTTCTCAGTTTTTTCTTCATTGTTCTCTTCTCCCAAGAAGTCATTTAGACTATCTTTGTCTTGCTGTTAAACATCAACATAACACAATATACTTTTTTTTTTTTAACACTCCAGGATACCTTCATTAATGTGCACAATTATTTTAGAGGATAGTATTGGATTGATGCTCTAAAAACAACCATGACATTATCTTCTTATTTTTCTGTGTGAAATAAACTGTTTTGTATACTTAACATGTGAATTTACATATAGTGGCTTATAATTTAGCTAAATTAGCTGATCTGTTATAAACGTGGCCCCTGTCTTTTGTGCTGAAAGTTACTGGCAAAATAAGAATGACCTGTTATATCTTGTCACTAATCCTCACAGTTACTGGAACTACATAAAAACCTTTCTGGACTTCCTGACTCAACTTTGATATTATTCATATATATTAAGCTTCTCCTTGTCCATTTTTCTAGGATGAATCTAATGACTTTATTCTTGTCCTCAAATACAATATAGCTCTTCCTTTCTCTATACCTTTGCTTCCATTCCCCTTATTGTCCAAAATGTCATTCTCCTTTGTATCTACCCATAAAAATTCAAGGCATACTTCTCTCATAAAGCATTCTCAGCTCATGGTGACATCTTTCTCTCCTCTAACAGTACTTCCTAAGTCTAGTATTTACTTGGTATGTACTTATGGATTCCCTATGAGTTTAGAATAGGGGCCACACGCTCACATGTGTACACACCACACACACACACACACACACACACACACACACACAGTGAGAATGGAAGTCATTCCAACTACTTTATTCATGACACATATCAATGATCTATCACCTAATTCCTACAGAAGAATGAGGAAGCTCAAGAGAGACAGTTCTAGTGAAGTCAAGTTAAACATACAAATAGACAGTAATTGCCTCCTGGGTTTTTGTTATTATCTTTATAGACCCAGAGCCCCTAGCATATTCTGCATGCAGAATGTGTTCAAGAATAACTATTTATTTGGTGAATGAATAGATAAATACATCTATGTAATAGGGACTCATTCACAAATGCTATAGCCTATATCCCAGAGACCAGTGAAAATCTACATAGAAAGGACAGAGCACAACTGAAGACAATAGGAGGATTGATAGATTATTCACATTTGGATGATGTTTGCCTGAACTCTTAACTTCTCTGGATTTCAATTTCTCTATCTCTTTTTTCTTCTTTTTTTAATTTAATGTATGCTAGGACAAAACCCCTAAGTTTCTCCTATATCTAAATTCTTAAAGCAATTGTCTTAAAGGTCCCTTAGGCATGAAAACATTTACCAAAAGAAGAGAAGACTCAGATAGGCCCTAGAAGCTGTTTCATATATGTAAAAGGATCGCTGCATTTCCAGCTCAATGTAAAGGAGAAATTTTTTGAGGAAAAGCTGGCCAAAGTCAGAGCAAACTTCCTTTGGAGCTGAGTCCCTTGTTACAAGCGGTGTTGAAGAATACACCAGAGAGCTTGGAACGAAGTCATTAGAAGGCATTCAAACATCAGAAGGGAGCAGGGGAGATTTTACCACTATAAGTTTTTCTCCAGCTACATAATACTGAAATCCAGATGGCTCATTCCAAGGCTAACTGGTAATTCACAGAAAGCATTATACTCAAAGAATACAGGCCATTCTCTGAAAGAGCCTAATTCTTTTATTTTCATGAGGACACAGGCTACACTCTCAAACTTTGAAACTTTCTATGCTCATCAACAATCAAACAAAGGAATCATCACAGTGGAGAAAAAATTTGAAAAGTGGCTTTTTAAAATTACTATTATTGTTGCTGCTATAAAGAAAAGCATTTATTAATCTCCCTTGTCCTACTCACAAAATTCCCAGGTGTGGAGTAGCTGTTTTGATTACAGACTGTTTGAATATTACATTTTTTTTCCCAGAGAGAAACTTCCTGCTGTAGGCAAATTGAGCTGTTTTCACAAAAATACAGCCCACGTTTCAGCAATATTTTAATTACTGACTCTAATGGGTATTTGACATTCCCTCCCCCCACATCAAAATCCTCAGAATGACCTCCCTAATTCAGAGAGACCCATAGGAAAATCATCAGGCCCAAAGTTAAAATGTTTCTTGCAATTCCTGTATTATAATACTTATTCATCATATATTACCCTACATGTAACCCCATGCCTTTTCTGGGTAAATAAACTCTATAACAATAACTAATGTCTGCTCAGTGTATGTTATGTGCTGATGACATACATATTGTTATACCAATTAATTACATGAGAGAATACTGAGGCTCTAAAATTGGGTAAATTGCCCAAGGAGATATGGTTAATACGTAGTGGAGCTAGAATTCAAACCTATGCCCCTCTTGTGCTACAGCTGGATTCTTCACCACCACATTTAGGTTTTAAGCCAGTGAGTCTCAAAATGTGACCCCTGAAACATCATCCTCAGCAGCAGCACCTAGGAACTTGTCAGAATTGCAAATTCTCAGACTCCACCAAAATTACTGACAGAAACTGCTCTACAAGTGATTCTGATGTACTTTGAGAAACACTGTTCTAAGTAAATAGTGCATCTCTACTTTGTATCAAGTATTGTGCTAGCTGCAGCAACAACAACAACAAAAGAGAAAGTTTCATTTCTGTTTGGAAGAGTTTATGATTTAACAAAGAATATAAAGATTAAAACCAAAAGGATGAGTAATATAGATAAACTCACATCCTAAGTATTTAATAAATATTTGTTCATTAATTGAAATAGGTTCAAATTGGAGGCTTGATGATTTTATGGATTTTAATTTTCCACGACCTCCTCTCCTCCCTCCTGCATATCTATTCAAGCTGGGGCAATATTTTATAATGCTTAAGAAAAATACTTCACCTTCAGATAACTGTATATGTGTTATTTCTCAGTCTCCTATGCATTTTTAACTTGGGTGGTATAAGTATATTTTAAGTACCCTGAATTTTATGATGATTTGTGTAAGACTTTCCAGTAAAGGACAATTCAAATGAGCTAATCCATAGAGCTGAGCTCTGAATTCACCACGTATACCGTGCACAGCTCTGCTGCATAGTGATGGAAGGTGGAGAAGGAAGTCCAGGGGTCACATTAAGTTTCATTCTGCAACTCATTCAAGCTCCAGAGTGTGCTTTTGGCTTTATTTCTCAAATGCTGTGGTGTCATTGTCAATATTGTTAACTCATTATCTTAAAGATATGGCCTTCTTTTTCTTTTTTAGAACATGGTTAGCACTTGATAGACT
Organism: Carlito syrichta; assembly: GCF_000164805.1. NCBI lineage: Eukaryota > Metazoa > Chordata > Mammalia > Primates > Tarsiidae > Carlito > Carlito syrichta. The sequence goes on along the minus strand of NW_007260386.1, from coordinate 661,252 downwards.
GTCAATATATAAACCTGTGTAATTTAATCAGTGATTCTCAACAAGGGTAATAATTTTGGTTATCACAATAGGTAGATGCTATTAGCATTTACTAAATGGGATCAGAGATCTTAGAAATCTTGCAATGCATCATATCTATATTATCAAGAGTTGTCCTATATCCCCCAAACTTTCTGAATATCCTACTAATCTTTTAGAAGATGAAGAAACAGTATATAATCATCTGAGTTTAGAGCCTTAAGTTCATTTTACATATTAACACATAGTGATTTTTGCATGGTTTTGTGCTGAATTTTCTAGGAATGTAACTTTAAGGTAAGTCAAAGGATATAATATTTTGTTCTGTTCAGAAATTTACTAAGAATTATTTCTCACCTCAAGAAACCATTCAGTCAACATGTTCTTAACGTTTACCTTGCTAGCATATTAGTATGCCCATATAGTCTTCATTTGCAGCTTTGATAGTCATTGTGAATCTAAATGTGTATGTATGTGTATTAAGCCTCAGTTTTAAAACGGAAACTATAATAAAAAGTGTTGATTATATTTAATTAGATATTGTCTTCATTCTCTCAAATCCAAGCACATTAGTTATAATAGGTATATTCTGTTATAATCGCATCAATGTATTAAATAATTGGATTATAAATAAATTTTCTCCTTTTATATTATATTTGGATTTTATAAAAGTATGACTTTATTGATGAAAGTTTTTATTTTATAAAAGTATGCATCAACATTGGTTATATTTTCTATGAACTTCATATTAGGATATAAAAGAAAAGCATTAAAATATTTGTTATTAAAAAGGGGCTTTGGGTCTAAGTTTGAAATATGACTCTACAAATGGTGATGCTTTCATGTTTGGTTACTTTTTTCAGGTCACTTTTTCTAGATTATAAATGCCACAGGGCCAGACATCTGTTCTATTCACCACTAAAGCCCCAGTACAGGATAGAGCATCTCACCTGGTGGGATCATTCATATGCTCCACAAACATTTGCTGAGCATTTCCGAGTCAGGCACAATTGGGAATATAACCAAGGACAAGACAGCAACCAACAGGCGACAGGTAGTGTACATATAGTTTGGAGTAAATACTTGTAGGAAAATAACAGGTGGTTGAAGAGCAACTGAAGACAGGTACAATTTAGTAAAAGCAAGTCTCTCTAGGAAGGCAACTTTTATGCTAAGGCTGGACTATGAAAAGAAGCCAGCCATGTGCAAGCCAGGCAAGAGCGTTCTAGGCACATGGAAGTGTAAATACAAAGACCTGAGGCAAGGTAGAGTTTAGCTTGATCTCAAAACAGAAGGTCAGGTGTGTGACTGGAAGTTAATAACAGAGATGATGAGACATGAGAGTCATACAAGGTGAGCTGAAAGAGGTAGGCAAGAGCCAAATCCTACTTGGCCTCATAGGTCTTAATAAAGCATTGGGATTAAAATTTTGTTGTTGTTGTTTTGAGTTGGAGTCTCACTCTATTGCCCAGGCTGGAGTGCAGTGATACACTCACGGTCACCGCAGCCTCGACCTACTGGGTTCAGGCAATATTTTCACCTCAACCTTCCAAGTAACTGGAACTACAGGCATGCGTCACAATGCCCAGCTAATTTTTTGATTTATTGTAGAGATGAGGTCTCGCCAAATTGCCCGGGCTGGTCTCAAACCCATGAGCTCAGGCAATCCTCTCACCTCAGCCACCCAAAGTGCTGGGATTTTAGGTGTGAGCCACTGCGCACAGCGGGATTAAAATTTTTAAAAAATTTATTTTATTATTCCTTTTTTATTCAAGAGGTACATGTGTAGATTTGTTACATAGGTATATTGTGTGATGTTGAGGTTTGGGCTTCTATTGAGCCCATCACCCAGATGATGGACTTGGTACCTAGTGGGTTGTTTTTTAACCCTCACCTCCTTCTTTCCATCCTCACTTTAGGAGTGTCCCAGTGACTATTGTTCACATCCTTGTGCTTGTTTGTATTCAGTGTTCAGCTCCCACTTATTAGGAAGAACACATGGTAATTGGTTTTCTGTTTCTGTGATAATTCACTTAGAATGATGGTCTCTAGTTACATCCATGTTGCTGTAAAATATGTAACTGTGTTCTTTTTTAATGGTTGCATAGTATTCCATGGTGTATATGTATCACATTTTCTTTATCTAGTCTACCATTAATGGGCACCTAGGTTGGTTAAATGTTTTTGCTATTGAGGTTAGTATTGCAATAAACATGTGAATACAGTTGTCTTTTTGATAGAATACCTTTTTGTGCTCCTTTGGGCACATACCCCATAGTGGGATTGTTGGATCGAATGGTAGATCTATTTTTAGTTAATTGAGTAATCTTCAAACTGCTTTCCACATGCCTCCAATAGTGTAGAAGTGTTTCTTTTTCCCCACAACTTCACCAACATCTGTTGTTTTTTGACTTTTTAATAAAAGCCATTCTGACTCATTTGTGATGTTATCTCATTGTGGTTTTGATTTGCATTTTTCTGATGATTAGTGATGTTGAACATTTTTTCATGTGTTTGTTGACAGTCTGCATGTCTTCCCTTGAGAAGTATCTGTTCATGACCTTTGTCCACTTTTTTAATGGGGTTATTAGATTTTTCCCCCATCACTTCGTTTGAGTTCTTTATAGATTCTGAATATTGGTCCTTTGTTGTATGCATACTTTTCAAATATCTTCTCCCATTCTTGCTGTGCAGGAGCATTGGGATTTTATTTTAAGAGCAATGTAAGGCTACTGGAGTGTTTTAGGGAGAAGAGGAATACGACCAAGTTTTCATTTTAAAAAAAGATTATTCTGGCTGCAGTGAGGATAATAGACTATTGGTGTTCAATAAGTATTTGTTAAATAAATAAATGTCCAAATAAATGCATTTTTGCATGAATGCTTGAATAAATCTATGTATTCAACGATGCAGAAAAAGCCAAGGGCTGTAACTGTGTTGGGCTCACATGATACCCCATTCCTCTTCTACCTTACCGTGTGACCACCCATCTGTCACTTCCTAAGCCTCAGGTTTCTCATGGGAAGATAAAAAGGCTTTGAAGATCCCCTTCAGCTCTGGAAGTAATTCAATAACTTCTGCCAATCACACCCCATTGCCAAGGCTCTTAGGCTGCAAGCAGCTGAAATGGAATGCTGAATGCCTCCACTCTGTTTATCATTCTCAGTTTGGCATTTTGTCTGCAGCTGGGGCCCTCTATATAAGACCACTCAGCATCTATAAGCTGACTAATTTCCATGTTGATTGCAAAGCTGGAATGTATACACTTGTCATTCTTATTCTTGGCCCAAATGCTTCTTGCCGGCAAAAGCTCTGATGATGGAGCGCTGACACCACTCGCTAGTTATTGTTTGATGCGCTTGTTATTGGTACAAGTGGGTTTAGGAGGATGCACAATTTTATAATCAGACCCCATCTGCAAAGCAATCACGAGCCACATTATGGAGAAAATGTAAGTAAATGCTGGAGATGAGACTGTCTTATTTTCGACTTCCCTTACCCCAGCAAAGATTGTGTAAAGAGATGTTGATGCGGGAAACAACTTTTTTTTTTTTAAATATAAAGAGCATCTCTTAGTGTTTTACATTTAACATAAGTACAGTAAGTGACAGGCTATAAAACAAAATGCTTTCATGTATATGATCTCATTTTGCAGATGCATTGTGTTAGAGTTGTAAAGTAATATGTATTTACTGAAGACATTTCAACCATAGAGAAATCTATGGCAAAGAAAAACAGTATACCTAAAGTACATTTTAATCTCACCCCCAGGAAGATGTAGTGGTTGACAGCAGACTCCATGGATTCAGATCCTATTTCCACCTTTTAAATCATTTTCTATTATGACCTTAGATTTGTTATTCTACCTCCCAGTACCTCAGTTTTCTCATCTGTAAAATGGAAATAATAATTGTACCTTTATAATGCGCTTGTGATGCCAATTATATCAACTAATGAGCATAAAGTGCTTAAAGTAGAGCCTGACACACGTTAAGAGCTCAATAAATATTAGTTATTCTCCTTATCATTTTATTACTCCTTTCTGAAGTCAACCATATTCAATCAAACAAATCATCTGCCCACATACTTTTTGCTTCTATTTTCTTTTATTAAAAATGAGACCATAGGTATGCCGGATTTTACATTTTTTCTATTGAAAATATATCCTGGGAATTCTTTTCCTTATTTGTTTATAGATCTGTATCATTCATAGTTGCATAGTATTTATCTTTGTGCATGGGTTAGCATTCATGTAACGGTTTTTCAGTTGATGAACTTTTAGACCGCCTCTAACTTTTTACTGTTACAAATAGCATCACAGTAAACTTTGCTATCATGTATCTTTGCACATTTGTAAGAATTTATCTACAGAATAGATTCTGAGAAGTACTTCATTTGTACTATCACAGAAACTCTAAGGGGAAACAAGGTAAATGAGTGCTATCATCCAAGGGGGTAGACTCCAGGAGATGAAGGAATGTCCTTAATGCCTCAAAAACATACTCCTCATAGCTCGTGGTAGAACTGACACAAATATTCAAGCCTTATAACTCCAAATCCAGTGCTCCTTCTACTAGATAACAAAAAGTTGAATAAAGATTTGTTCAGATTGTCTGTTAACCTGGGTAGCCTGGGAAGTCTTTCATATTGAAAATTTTAATAGATCCATTAACTCTACCTGCTGACAGGCCTATGAGTCCTAACTATAAACTGACCACACATATCCAGTCCATTGTGCTTTTTAAATCTATGTCCATAAGTGATTACCATCTTTAAGCACGGGTTAAGGACAATATTTATTGATAACTCAATATGGTAAAGTCATTGTACAGGGAAAAAAGGTAGAATCGGAACCCGCATGTTGTGATCTTGCTCTTCTTCATCAGCTCAGTCTACTGAATAGATAAGGAATGTGCATAAATACTTAAACACATGGTAGATTGACAAATGGCAACATTTGATGGCTTGGAGAAGAAAATATTGGCTCTTAAAAACCACAGCCCCTTTGACTCTTATCCCTTAAGAATCCCACTAGCACACCCATAAAGTAAATTAGATATGACATTAATCCTGTAACCTCAGGCATTGTTTGAGTCCCTAAATCTAACCACAGAATGATCATTTACTCATGAATGAAGAGCACCCTTAAACTCAATCAAAAATTCTCAGCCTTTGTCAGTCAGTAAGTGAACGCAGGTTACAAATTGTTTAAAAACAAAAACAAAAAATTGTTGAGATTAAGTTGGTAAATGAAATGGCCTATTCCTAAGTTTGGAGTTTTAAAATCACCTTTATATTATATTTTAGGAATATTCATCCAAGTGAATTATATAGACAAATTCTACTTAGTGAACTGCTAAAGTTCACGAACATAGATAAAAAAGCACAATGGACTGAATATGTGTGGTCAGTTTATAGTTAGATATATTTGAAAAAACAAAAGCAATCCTAATGCTGGTCTCCCAGGTCATACCAAGTTATAGAAATATGCTTGCACAGCATTGTTGAAGTCATTTTTTAGTAGCTTTTATACTATGGTTTACATCTATCACAACAGTATAAATAAAGCTCTATTTATTTTGGGGGTCTGTGGTTATTTAAAATTCACAATTAGGCAAAGGGACAAATGGGTGATGCTTGGCATTGTGACTCTTGGAATGAATTGTATCTTTAAAACAATTTCTGGTGGAATAAAAGTAAATACTAAAATGTCAGGTATATTTGCTATATAAAACAATCATTAAGGAGCTGAGCAATCATTATTAAGGAGCTGAACTTGTTAGATACCTTACTCATAGCAGTTTCATATACTCTTTGAAATTCTGATTTTTCAAGACTGTTATTGTTAATATCCATTCATATTTGTCTGTGGAAATAATCCAGTACAGCGGGCTGCTGATATACTTTCCTCTCTTTCACCTCCTGCTCGATCAGTAATTAAAGAAAAGGAGTTGGAGGAGAGTCAAACGTGTGTAAATTTATCATTACTAGTGTCTTTGTTAATAACAACTAATTCTAGAACATCAACGTATAATATACCTGGAAACATTGCAAACATCCATGAGTTTAGGAAGAAAACAAAAAGAAAGGAAAAATGTGATTGGTTCAGTGTAAATGAATCTGAAACATATGCCTTGGGTTTCTCAGTATGGGAACATGGCTGGCAAAATTCACTTAAGCTATGCAGAACCCATAGTGCTTGAAAATGAGCTTGACAGACTGAAAATATATCTGTGCTGTCCTATGAGCAATGCAAATAACTCCTGAATTAAGCCCAGATTTTTTTTCCAACAGGCCGTGAAAGCTAACTGTATAATAACAGCTTGCATTTCCATAGCTCTGTTTTCCACCTCAACAATCCTGAAATAGTGAGAGCAGTGCAACCATTGTTCCTCTTCCCACTTACAGCAGGATGTTTTAGCAAGGCAGAGCACATGTGCGTGTACACACACTGTACATGTGTGTATGATATCTATATAAAGTTTTAATTTATTAATGTAGTGTGTGTGTGTGTGTGTGTGTGTGTGTGTGTGTGTGTGTGTGTACATGCTGATGTTTTCTGGAGTTCAGATGAAGGAAAACAGCCAGCACCAATTAAATAAGTACAATTTGCTTACTGTAAAAAAACATACAAACAAAAAAATCCTCAATGCTGGGTACCCTAAAAGCAACTGTGCATGTAACACTCTCAAAAAAAAAGTAGCATTGTCAATCTCTATTTAAAATATGTGAAAATTGAAGTTTATAAGTTACTTGGCATTTTAGAAAGTTACAGACCTCAAGTTTGACTTATTACCTAGCTAGTAATTCTAATCAGGCAGAATGCATGGCACATAGTGAAATATGAATTTTAGATAAACAACAAGTGCTATTTTAGAATGACTAAGCCCTATACAATGTTTGGTGTCATATTCATACTATAAATGGTGATTTTAATATGCTTTTAGGATAGATATGTGCCACATTTATTCTACTTATACTAAAAAAATATTTGTTATTTACCTGAAATTCAAATTTAACTGGTCATTCAGTGTCTTAATTTGTTAATTCTAGAAACCCTACTTTATTGCTTCCTTAAATTAAGCAAATGAAGGACCAGGCATGATGGCTTATGCCTGTAATCTCAGCACTTTGAAAAGCCGAGGTGAGAGGGTTACCTGAGCCCAGGGATTCGAGACCAGCCCAGAAACTTGGCAAGATCTCATCTCTACAATGTGTGCCTGTGGTTCTGGCTACTTGAAAGGTTAAGGTGGAAGGATCGCCTCAGCCCAGCAGGTCAAGGCTGCGGTGGCTATGAGCATACCACTGCCCTCCTGCCTGGGTGACAGTGAGACTCTGACTCAAACAACAACAACAAAAATTAGGCAAATTAGATGAGAAATGTGTTTTGTGGATTAGAGAAGTAAGTCTTTCTTCAAAAGAAAAAAGATCTGAAATATAAGAGAAGGCTTGAAGGTAGCAGAAACTTCACCAATTAGTGAGCTCAGAAAAGACTGGCACGCAACTCCACTTTGTCAAAAATATACAAACATGGCTTTTAAAAGCATGACTCAACTCCTGGTACCCTAAAAGCCCATTTCTACTTTAAGTAATATTGTGGAACACTTAAGCATGCTTAGAAGGAACACAATAAATACACAATTTTTATTTGGAGGAGGAAGAGAGCATGAGGTTACAAGCCACCTGAATAGGGGAGGAAATGGGCAAGCACTGAAGGGAAAAGAAGCCCACTATGTGAGTTATGGGCACTACAGAGAAGCATGTGACCTACAGAGGGGACCAGACTAGAGTTCAATAGTCCTCATGGGTTTCTTACCCTTTATTCTGTTTACTCTTCCCGGCATATTGTGTGGCAATGTAGGTCCTCATTGAATATTTATGGAATAAATGAAAGCATAAATTTTCCCATCTGTAAATGCCAAAGATTGGAACCAAGTCAGGTAGAACTGTGATGTCTCAATTCAGGTCTAGATTTCTGCAGATGTATCTCTTAATTACAATAAGAGAGTACTCCAGAGGTAGGCTAAAATCCAGATACATCTCTTCTACTTCCGCCAGAGAACCTCCTTGTCTAGTTATCTTATGTGTGGAAGTTCAAATGAGATTTCATTTAGAAATGACTCCATTGTAAAAACTAATTAGTAATAATAATGTGTTTAAGATCTAGAAGAAATATCTCAGTACTAAGTTATTTCAATTCACCTGTGGTCTATTCTCCAAAAATAAAGTGATCTTACATGTTTGCTCAAAGCTAGGAGACGATGACTGAGACGCCACAGTCTACCAGACAGCAGAGTGAAGATGAACCTGAGAAAAGACTTCTCACCTTTGGTTTCTGGTTTCCTCAAATGGTTTGTCTCGGTAACAGCAAGTCTTGCCTGGAGTGATAATTACTTGGCAAATTAACAATACAAAAATGAGAGGAAAAAAAAAACATGCACAGTCTTTCCAGCAGTTTGTCATATTGAAAATACAGCATAATTGATTCTACAAATGCACCAGGGGAATACAAAGCCGTAATCAGTTTTCTGTAGTGTTTATATCTATAGTGACAGAAGTCTAATTGCATAATTTATCATTATGAAATAACTGTACAGATCACAAGTATACATGGTAATAAGTAGGATGGTGTTACAAGCTTTTGTATAAATCATTATAAGCACTTTTTAAAAATTTAGTATACAAACCAATCTGGGAAAAACCTCAGTTTTGGCCATTCACAACTATATTCCAGTTGCAGTGCCCAAGTGTTTCAATGACCTACGCATGATACTGTCTCAAGCTTGGGCAATCTCAGGGGATATATTAAGAGGGGCTGCTTTAAAAACGCCCTTGTTGTCTGCACAATGACATTCAATGCCTTCCCATTAGCACAGGATAAATCCAGATGACTCAAATTCCTTTTCTCCAGCCCTTTCTCTCTAGGCCTTACCAGGCACCCATTACATGACAGCCATATCAGATTACTTGCCAGTCACTGAAAACTCAATCTTCTTTTTCTTTTCTTGTCTTTTGTTCTTTTCTCTGAGCATTCAGGTTTTATAAATGTATTAAAATGTCTGTATACAAAAACCATTTTGACATCAGGTATGGCTCTAGGCACACGTCTGTCTTTAAAAGTAAAGGAGCAAACTTCTGTTTCTGAAATGACAGAATAGTTATATTTTTTTCCTATTTCTCTTGTTAAGTACAAATAAGAAGGCTGGCATTATTCATTAAGCAAACATAAGAAAACTGAAAGCCGGGAGAAGGAGACAGTCCAGATAGGGAACTGTGCCCTGAACAAAGACAGGACAATGAGTTTCCTGTTTTTGTTTGTGCTTTTGGCATCATACATCTCAGGCTAGGTGCTGAAGAATGCTAAACAAAGGCACAAACAAACAGACAAAGCCACAACAAAAGCCTGCTTACTCTAGTCAAAAGAAGAGGAAAGGAGCAGCCTGACACAACAACAACAACAACAACAACAAAATTTAGCTAATAATTACTCAACTACAACCAAACACCATAGAAAAAAAATGTGGCCTCTTCCATACCCACACCAGCAAAGACTCAGGGGAGAGGGTACACCACCACGCTCACTATGCTGTAACAAGGAGCACTAGCCTTCCTGAACTTGCCAGGGTGGTGTCTGAGCAGGATAAGCGAGGAACTGGAACTTTCAAACTTTCAAACTTGCTGAACAGTAACATGTTCCCACCCCTACCAGTCTCAGAGCAAACCACTCCAACACAACAGTAAGAAGACACAACTCCTCTCTCTCCTGGCGGTTCATCAGGAATATCATAAGGAATGCCATTACAGACCCTGTGACATACAAAGGATAAGGGAATGCTATAGACGACTATACGCATATGAACTTGACAACTTAGATGAAACAAACCAACTCCTTGAAGCTATCACAACACAGTAAATATGAAATAGAAAATTTGAATAGCCCACTAACTGTTAAGGGAATTGAACTCATAATTTAGAAACTCCCCATATAGGAATCTTCAGGCCTAGATGGTTTTGCTAAATAATTTTACCAAATGATTAAAAATAAGTTAACACCAATACTATACAAACCCTTCTAGAAAAAGAGGAGGAGGAAATACTTTCCAATTCTTTCATGAATCTAGTTTTCCTCTGATCTCAGATATTAAATCAAGTGAAGTACATAAAAGAAAACTATAGGTCAAAGCCCTTCATGCATATGGACACAAAAATCCTTAATAAAATATTAGCAAAATAATTCAGCAATGCATGAAAATAATTATAACCATGAATAAATGAAGTTAATTTTTGGATGCAAGTCTGGTCCAATATTCAAAATCTACCAATACAATCCAATATATTGGCAAATTAGAAATGAAAATAGATGATGTATCAATTGATGCAGGAAGAAGCATTTAACAAAATTAAGCACCCATTCATGATTTTTTAAAAAATCTCTCAGAAATGTAGAAATAGAGGGGAAGATTCATCAATTTGATAAACAGCAACTATACACACACATTCACACCCTACAGCTAACATTGGACTTAGTGGTAAAAGACTGCATGCTTTCTCCTTAAGATGAGGTGGCAAGACAAAGATAACTGCTACCTATAAACATAAAAAATTAATTGACCATCTATAAACTAGCAATAAGCATATGCTCATCAAAATTATAAATACAATGATTTACAATAGCTGAAAAAGAGAAATACTTAGGTGTGAGTCTAACAAAGCATGTACAGGATTTGTAAGAAAAAACTAAAAACTGCCCATGAAATAAATCAAAGTATACTTAAGTAGGGAGACATACTGTGTTCACGGATTAGAATGCCCAATATAGTAAAGATGTCAATTCCCCCCAAATTTATATATAGGTTTAATGTAATTCCTGTCAAAATCTCAACAAAGTTTTTGTAGATATAGGCAAATATGTGTGTATGTGCGTGTGTGTGTGTGTATGTGTGTGTGTATTCAATTTTCATATATATATGAAAATGCAAAAAAAAAACCTAGAATAGGTAACACCATTTTGAAAAAAAATGAGAGGAATCAGTCTATCTGATTTAAAGATTCAATTTATAGCCTCAGAAATCAAGACTATCTAGTATTGGTGGAGGTATAGACATATAGCTCAATAGAATAGAGAATTCAGAAATAGATGACACAAATATGCACAACAGATTTTTGGCACCAATACAAAAGCAATTCGAGGAAGGTAAGAGAGTCTTTTGGCAGTGGTGCTAGAGCAATTGGACACCCATAGGACAAAGAGAGAGCAAGAGTGAGAGATAGAGAGAGAGACTACCTACACTCACACTTTACAAAAAAATGTACTCAAAATGGATAACAGACTTAAATATAAAATGTAAAGCTATAAAACTTTATAGAAGAATACATCAAAATCTTCAGGATCTAGTGCTGAGCAAAGAGTTTTTAGATTTGACATCAAAAGCATCATTCATAAAAAGAAAAATTCAGAAAACGAACTTCATTAATATTAAAATATTTTTCTGTGTGAAAGACTGTTAAGTGATAAGAAGACAAGCTACAGAGTGGGAGAAAATATTTACAAAACCTATCTGACAAATAGTTATCTATAAAAAGCAAAGAACCCTCAAAATGTAACACTAAAGAAGTCAAACAAATTAGAAAGTGGACAAAAGATATGAACAGACATTTCACAGAACAGGATAAACAGATGACAAACACATGAAAAAATGTTCAACATCCTTAGATGTTAGAGAAAGGCAAATTAAAATCGCAATGATGTGGTTCTACATACCCAGTAGGATGACTAAAATTAAAAACATAGTGAAACTACCAAACGCTTGTAAGAACCTAGGAAAAACTCGATCACTTAGTCACATTACTGATGGGAATGTAAATTGGTGCATCCAATAAAAAAAAACTATGTGGCAGTCTCTTAAAAAATCAAATAGGTAACTACCATATAATCCAGGAATCACAATCCTAGACATTATCCCAGAGAAACTAAAATGTATGCTCATGTGAAAACCTGGACACAAATGTTTACAACAGCTTTATTCATAACTGCCCCAAACTGGAAACAATCCTGATGCCCTTCAAGAGGTAAATGGCTAAACGAACTTGGAATTTCCGTACTGTGGAATGTCACCCACAGGTGTGATGGGTCACACCTGTAATCAATTCCAGCACTTTGAGAGGCTGAAGCAAGAGGATTGCTTGAGCCCAGGAGTTCGAGACCAGCCTGGGCAACATAGTGTGATCTTGCCTCTACAAAAAAAGTAAAAGATTATCCAGGTGTGTTGATGCATGCCTGTAGTCCCAGCTACTCTGGAGGCTGAGGCAGAAGGATTGTCTGAGCCCAGGAGACTGAGACTGTAGTGAGCCCTGATCGTGCCACTGCACTCCATCCTGGGCAACAGAGTGAGACCCCCAATGCAAACAAACAAACTTCAATTTACTGATCCATGTGACAACTTACACAAATATTCAAATATTTAGAGATTTGTTTCTAGTGAAAAAGTCAATCCCAAAAAGTTACATGCTGTATGATTCAATTTTTATAACATTCTTGTGATGACAAAGTTATAGAAATGGAGAACATATTAGTGATTTTCAGGGGTTATGGAGAAGGTAAGGAGTGAGAAGCAGGTCAAAGCAGGTTATAAAGAAGCAAAATAATCCCCAAGGTAATGGAGATATTTTGTATCTTGACTGCATCGATGTCAATATCCAGGGTTGTGACAAAGTATTATAGTTTTGCAAGATATTATCATGGGGTAAACTGAATAAACAGCACATGGGATCTCCTTGCATTATTTCTTAAAACCTTGTGTGAATCAATGATTATTTTAAAACAAAAAAGTAAAAATTCAGTAGCATGGAGTAGAGAGAAGGGTGTGTTTCTAGAGAGGACTAAATAAATGAGTTCCACATCAAGCCATGGACAAATGAAACGGAAGGAAACTATAGCACAGCTCCTATGCCACTACTTCTAAGATGCCATTATGTTATCTGGCACCTTCAACTGGCACACAACACGTGCAATTTATTTTCTATATTCCTCTGGTTCTCTTTAGTGCTTCCCTCTCTTTGCAATTATCTGCCTTCCCCACATCTCCAAGACCCTCAATATCCCTTTCCTTACTAAAAGATAATTCACAGAATCAATCTAAACAATTCATTGAAGTGAGGACATGAAAGATAAATGTTCATACCATTTTATACAGAAGAAAATATGACCAGAAACAGAAAGACCTGGACTATGACTCCAGTTTGATACTTCCTTGGGGAATAATCTTGAGTAAATGACTTGACGTTAGTAATCCTCAGTTCTCCTCTCTACAACATGATTAGACTCCCTGTTCTTTCTACCTCATAGTGTGTTGATTATAATAATAATAAGTGAAAAAATGGAAGTAGAAGAGCTTTGTAAAGGACAGGGTGCTGCACATATGCTGACATTGTTATTCCAACTCAAGGTTATCTGTTTTTACAGAAGGCAAAGGTATGAGTCAATCTCTAATGGCAACGTTTTCAGGAATGAGTCACAATTGACAGAGGGAAATTTTCTGTAAAACAGCCACTCAATTTACCTACTTTTAAGATTGCTCTTTGATAAACTCCTAGTTCAATAATTCAATGCCATCATAGACACAGGCATGATTCGGAATAACAATTTGAAAGAACAGAGCACTATCACCCTCAGGAAATATCACAGTGTTCTGCACACAGAGTCCTCAAAACAAGTGTTTTGAATTGAATGATGATTACAAGGGCTAGCTGATGAACACGATAATCAGTCATATCAACAATATCTTGGTGGGAAGTCAAAACCACAAGTATGGAACTCTGCCTGACATGCAAAATTCCAAGGCAACTGATATTCTTAGGAGGTCGCTCATTGTTCGGATACTAAGCAAAATAGGCTCTGCTGCACACTCAGGACTTAAGAAATCTGCTTGTCTGTCGTCTGGGCAAACCTCCATAACCCAAACCAGATATGGTGAATTCAAGGCATATGTACTGCTGCTGGTTGCTCCATACCTAGGAAAGTTATTACTAACTGAATATGACTCTTTACTGTCAATCATAGTTGTCACTCAAGAAACCCATTGTTCAAGCTTTGCTAATATGGTCTTTGCCAAAAATAAAAATCTTTCAGCAAACACCACCATTTGTAAAGTGTGATTCAGTGCCTAGTGTGTATAAGGGAGTAGGGAGGACAACAGCAGACTTTAAGGGCTTAAAGTCAATCAGAGGAAAACATTTGGGTACAGATAACTTTGCCTCAAGGTGGACATGGTGACAGTGCTGGGAAGAAAGAGGCAAGTATCAGAACAAGTTTAAAAAGTGAGAGGGTGGCCAGGTTCGGTGGCTCAGCCTGTAATCCCAGCTCTTTGGGAGACTGAGGCGAGTGGACTGTCTGAGCCCAGAGGTTCGAGACCAGTCTGGGCAACTTGACGAAACCTCATCTCTACAATAAATAAAAAGTTAGTTGGGTGTGGCAACCCACGCCTGTAGTTCTGGCTACTTGGAAAGCTGGGGCAGAAGGATCGCTGGAATCCAGCAGGTTGATGCTGGGGTGGCCGTGAGCATGCCACTGCACTCCAGCCTGGGCAACAGAGTGAGATTCCAACTCAAAAAAAATAAAAAATAAAAAAAGTGAGAGGCTACTGTTATTGTTAGAATCTAGGAAGACCTTATGGTAATGTGGCAAAAGTGCTGCTTGATCTCTAGGGTAGAGAGGACTTAAATTTCTAGACATGCGAGGAAGAATATTCTAGTCAGAAGACAGAGACAAAAGATGTATGCCTTGAATTCACCATATCTGGTTTGGTTTATGGAGGTTTGCCCAGGTGATAGATAAGGAACAAGCAGATTTCTTTTTTTTTCTTTTGATTGTTTTTATTTTAAAGGTGTGGGGTACAATTCAGGGTTAGATATACAAATGTTCATTATGCAGGTACGCTTGTTAATGTGGTATGCCCCTCCTTCCCCAGGCAGATTCCCATTACTGCCAACCCTGAGCCCCGCCCCCCTCCCAGCAGTTTACCACTACTGCCAAACATTCTCTTATAGTATTACAATAATTGTTCAAGGTCTACTTATGAATGAGAGCACGTGATACTCAGTTCTTTGTTTCTGTGAAAGATCACTCAGTATTATAGACTCTAAGTTCAACCAGGTTGTTGTGAAGTTCACGATTTTGTTCTTCTTTATGGTTGCATAATATTCCATGGTGTATATGTACCACATTTTAAAAATCCAGTCCTCTTTTGATGGGCAGCATGGTTGGTTCCGTGTTCTTGCTACTGTGAACAATGCTGTGATAAACATACCTGTGCAGGTATCTTTTTTATAGAATGATTTGAATTCTGGATACATTCCCAGTAGGGGGATTGCAGGGTCATATGGAACATCAATTTTTAGAACTTTTAGGAATCACCACACTGTTTCCCACAGAGCTTGTGCTAATTTACGCTACCACCAACTGTAGAAGTGTTCCCTTTTTGCTGCATCCTCTCCAGCATCTGCTGTTTTTTGAGTTATTGATGATAGCCATCCTGACTGGAGTTAGGTGGTATCTCAGTGTAGTTTTAAATTACATATCTTTGATGACTAGTGAGGCTGAGCATTTTTTCATGTTATCTGTTGGCTGTTCATACGTCTTCTTTTGAGAACTGTCTATTCATATCTTTTGCCCACTTTGTAATGGGGGCTGTTTGTTTTGTTGTTGTTGTTGTTGTTTTTTTCTATTCGGTATGTTTGAGTTCCTTGTAGATCCTAGATGTTAGGCCTTTGTCAGACATACAGTTGGCTAATATTTTTTCCCAGTCTGTGGGCTGTCTCCCTGTTCTCCTGATGGTTTCTTTGACATTGCAGAAGCTTGTCAGTTTGATGAGGTCCCACTTGTCTATCTTATCTCTTATGGCATGGGCACTTGGGGTTTTGATCAGTAATTGGTTGCCAGTTCCAATTTCCATGAGGATGTCTATTGCATTTTCTAAGATTCTTATAGTTTGAGGTTCTTCATTTAGATTTTTGATACATTTAAAGTTGATCTTTGTGTATGGTGATAGATAGGAATCTTATTTTATTCTTCTGCATGTGGTCAGCCAGTTTTCCCAGCACCATTTACTGAATAGGTTCTCTCTCCCTAGTTGGTGGTGGAGGCTTTGTTGAAGATGAGTTGGTTGAGAAATTGCGGTTTTTGCTTCTGGAATCTCCATCCTGTTCCATTGGTCTATATGCCCGTTCTTGTACCAATACCAGGCTGTTTTTATTATTGTAGTTTTATAATGAGAGTTTAAAGTCTGGGAGTGTGACACCTCCTGCTTTGTTTTGTTTTGTTTTGTTTTTTTGCTGAGGAATATTTTGGTAATTTGAGGTTATTTATATTTTCATATGAATTCCTGTATTATCATTTCCAGGTCTGAGAAGAATGGGCTGGCAATTTAATGGGTATTATGTTAAATCTGTAGATTGCCTTGGGTAGGATGGACATCTTAACAATGTTGAGCCTTCCGATCCATGAGCATGGACTATTTTTCCATTTGTTTGTGCCATCTTTGATTTCTTTGAGCAATGTTTTGTAGTTTTTGTTGTAAAGGTATTTCACGTCTCTGGTTAGGAAGACGTCAAGGTATTTCTTTTTTTTTTCTGGCTATTGTGAATGGGATTGTGCTTTTTATTTGGGTTTCTGTTTGTTTGTTGGTGGTGTATAGAAATGCGACTGTCTTTTGAACATTGATTTTTATACCCTGAGACTTTGCCTAAGTCCTCTATCAGTGCAAGGAGGTTCTTGACAGATTCTCTTGTGTTTTTAAGGTGTAGAATCATATTGTCTGCAAGGAGAGATAACTTGACTTCCTTTTTTTCTGTTTGGATACTGCTGATCTCCTTCTCTTGTCTGATTGCTCTAGCTAGGACTTCCAAAACTATGTTGGAAAGGAAAGGTGAAAGTGGGCATCCTTGTATTATTCTGGGGAAATAGTTCCAATTTCTGTCTGTTTAGCAGTATGCTGCCTGTGGGTTTCTCATAGATGGCACTTACTATTTTTAGGTATGTTCCATTTATGCCTAGATGTCCGAGGGTTTTTATAAAGAAGAATTACTGAATTTTATCAAAAGCGTCTTCTGCATCTAATGATATAATCATGTGGTTTTTGTTTTTACATCTGTTGATGTATTTAATAATTTTTATGGTCTTACCATTGTTGAACTATCCCTGCATCCTGGGGGTGAAGCCTACTTGCTCATGGTGGATGATTTTTGAGATGTGTTGCTGAATCCAATTTGCCAGGATCTTTTTGAGAATTTTAGCATCAACATTCATTAAGGATATGGACCTGTAGTTCTCTTTCTTTGTTGGATCTTTACCTGGCTTGGGTATCAATGTAATGTTAGCTTCGTAAAATGATTTGGGAAGAGTTCCATCTTTCTTGATTGCCTGGATTACTCTCAGTAAGACTGGTATCAGTTTCCTCTTGTATATTTTATAGAATTCTGCTGGAAAGCCATCTGGTCCAGGGCTTTGTTTTATAGGTAATTTTCTTATGACATTGTCAATTTCCTGGATTGTTATTGGTCTGTATAGGGTCTTGATTTCTTCTTGTTTCAACTTGAGAAGGTTGTAAGACATCAGAAAGTTCTCTATTTTCTTTAGGTTTTCAAGTTTGTTTCCATATAAGTGTACATAGTAGTCTCTGATAATCTTTGGTATTTCTTCAGGAGTCAGTTGCGACTTAATCTTTGCATTTCTGAATGTGTTTACTTGGGATTTTTCTCTCTTTTTTTGGTCAGTCTAGCTAGAGGACCATTAATCTTGTTTATCCTTTCAAAGAACCAGCTTTCTGCTCCATTTGGTTTTTTGTATTGTCTTTTTGTCTTCTATGTCCCAGATTTGGGCTTTTATTTTGGTGATCTGGATTCTTCTGCTGAAGTTAGGGTTTTGGTGGTCTGCTTTTCAGCTCCCTTAGGTGAATTGTTAGACTGCTAACTTGTGATCTTTCCATTTTCTTCATGTGTGTTTGTAGAGATATGAATTTCCCTCTTAGTACTGTTTTCATGGCATCCCAGAAGTTTTGGCAAGATGTTTCTTCATTTTCATTTGTTCCCAGGTAGATTTTAAACTCTGTTTTGATTTCCATGTTGACCCAGGAATTGCTTAGCATCATGCTGATTAGTGTCCATGTCTTTGTGGATTTTGGGGGAGCCTGTTGGTGTTGATATTTATTTTTATTCTACTGTGGTCTGAGAAGGTGCATGGCAGAATGTCAACCTTGTGAAATTTGTTTATGCTTGATTTATGGCCAAGGGTGTGGTCAATCTTAGAATATATTCCATGTGGTGATGAGTAGAATGTATATTCCATGATTTTGGGGTGGAATATTCTGTAAGTATCAATTAAGTCCATTTGGTCAAGTGTCACATTGAGGCTCTGGATTTCCTTGTTGATTTTTTGTCTTGATGATCTGTTTAGGGTCGTGAGTGGGGTATGATGGTATTAGAGTCAATATCTGTTTTAAGTTTACCTAGAAGCTGCTTTATAAACGTTGGTGCCCCTATGTTGGGTGCATATATGTTTAGGATGGTTATTTCTTATTGATGGATTGAAACTTTTATCATTATGTTGTGATCTTCTGTATCTTTTTAAATTTTTGATAGCTTAAAGAGTATTTTGTCTGATATTAAGATTATGACTCCTGCTTTCTTTTGTGTTCCATTCACATCAAAATTTGTTTCCCATCCTCTTACTTTGAGTCTGTGAATGTCTTTTCTGGTGAGATGAGTTTCTTGGAGAAAATATATTGCCGTCTCATGATATTTTATCCATTTTACCATTCTATGTCTTTCCAGGGGTGAAATTAGCCTATTAACATTCAGGCTAATTATTGAAATGTGAGAGTTTATCCCTGTCATAAGGTTCTTATAGAGTTTGTTTCTATTGTTGCTATTTATTTGTTTACTTTCTTTCGATTTTTGGGTTGATTCATGTGTATTTTCAATCTTTTTCCTGAATTCTTTTGATGAAAGAATTGTCTTTCTTTTGTTTCCTTTCTTCTGTGTTTAATACTTTCATGAGTGTTTCTGGAGGCAGCATAAGTTCTTAGAGATTGGAAGTCAGGGAAAACTTTAAATTCTCCATCACTGATGATGCTTAGCTTAGCTGGGTAGGTAATTCTTGGTTAAAATTGTTTATATTTAGAACTTTGAAGATTGAACTCCAAGCTGTCCTCACCTGAATTGTTTCTGTGGATAAGTCTTCTGCTATTCAAGTTGGTCTTCCCCTGTAGATAGTCTGACATTTTTCTCCTGCTGCCTTTAGGATTTTTTCTTTTATATCTACTTTGTGTAGGTAAATTACTATGCATCTAGGAGTTGGTCTACTCATTTTCATTTTGCGTGGGTTCTCTGAATCTCTTTTGTTTGAATGGTCACATCACTGATGAGATGAGGGAATTTTTTTGGATAATATCATGGAATGTTTGTTCCAGGGTGGTCTCTGTCTCTCTTTCTGCCTCAGGAAGTACAACTAATCCTGGGTTTGGCTTCTTGAAATAATCTCCCATATCTTGAAGGCTTGTTCTGTCTGTTTAAGTGTCTTTTTTATGTTTTTGATAGTTTAGGTCAATTTCATATTTTGATCCTCAAGCTCTGAGATTCTGTCTTCTGCTTGGCTAATTTTTCTTTCCATGCTTATCAGTTTGTTATTTATTTCATTCACTGTATTCTTTATTGCTATTATCTCAGTTATCAACTCCTTCATTCTTTTTCTTGCTTCTCCTTGATTCTATTTATTCTCTCTATTAATGTCTTGATATTTGGGTTTATGGTTTGAGACCAGTCATTCTGGGGGCTCTTCATTGTTTGCATTCCAAAGTCTGTATTCTCAGTGTCTGACTTCGCAGGGGTCTGTGTGAGACCCATATTCTTCTTTTGATTTTTCTTCATTTGTGCAGAATTTCCTCCTTCCTCCCCCCCCCACCTTCTTTAATTCTGTTGTTTAGGGATGGGGGTAGTTTTTACTTCTGTTTCTTAATCTCCTATTCTTCCTTATGTGGATCCTCTGGCTTTGCTCAATTCTGAAACTGGACTGTGGTGGGAGGCTGTACTTTTTGCAGTTTTGAGATTTAATTGAGGGGGGTGCTGTGATTCAGAATCTATCTGCAGATCCCAGTATCTACTGGCAGGTGTGTGGGCCCCCTGGAATCCACTCCCCACTGCCTTACATTCTGTCCATGCAGTGGGAGTATAGGTTGGCTCACTGAAAGCAAAATGAAGTAAGAAAAAGGAAAAGAATGGAAAAAGGAAGAAGGGGAGTGAGAGGAAGGTGGATACAGAGGAGTAAGAGGGAAAACAGACAGATGTACCAACTAACAAATGAAAAGAAACACAAAGACAGAAAAGATAAAAAGAAAAAAACTAAAACATACAGACAATCATACAAACACATAAACCAACAACCCCCCCCATCGATGTACTCCCCCTCAAAAATACTTGTACATAGATAGGAAATCTAAAAAAAACAGTAATTAAATAACAGAAACAAAGCAAGTATGAAAACGTTATCAAAAACTGAAAGAAAAAGAAAAAAAAGAAAACAAACTAACCGACAAAAATGAGCAAAACAGTCCAAAAAAAAGAAAGAACTCGCTCTAAGGTTGTTCCTATAAGTGCAAATTCTTTTCAGCTCTGATCTCCAGCCCCTTCCCTCTCCTCTCAGTGTAGGCTAATAGGGTTTCTCCCAGTGTGGTCAGATGGCCCAGGTCTACTGCTGAAGGAGGGTGGATCAGATCTGAACTCACCTAGCTTGCTGCCTGTCTAGTCTGCCACTCAGATCTGACATGTCTTTGTCTGATCCTGTATGGGGGAAGGGTTTCTATCTCTCTGAGTTTGATGAAATTACCTTAGGTTCCAAGTTGGAGGCTGGGTGGAACTGGGCAGGGCAATACAGGTCTCATCCTGTTCCCAGGACAGAGAAGAAGGCTGTGATCAACATTTCCTCACAAGGAGTGGGCCTCCTCTCCAGCTCTCCCCATCTTCTCTCTCCACAGATTGGATCAGGGCTCCAGCCGCCTTGCTATGGCAGGTGATGGTATGGGCCAGGCATGCCAGGTGATGAGAATCAGCGGAATTCAGCAAGCTCTTTTCAGGAGAGTCCCAAGAATGGCAGACGATCCTGCACACCAGCGGCTCCAATCTCAGGGCAGTGGAGGGTTGCAGTCACCTCCAGAGGAGAGCCCAGGTGCATGAACCCTGGGCTTAGACGGACTTTCACTCACCCACCGGCACAAGCCTACTCACGCAGAGAGTCTTTATGGATGCTGGCTTTTGTGGAGATTCTCACAGACCGACCTGTCCCATCACCATCTTGCTGGAAGTCTCTAAGATTTCTTAAGTCTTGAGAAATTTTTCTTTTTTCTTTGTTGAATATTCTAGTCAGAAGACAGAGACAAAAAAAATTTATGAAACAATGAATGCTTACATTTGGTACACAGAACGTATTGAGAAAAATAGAGAAATGGCAGAAGAGAACTTTTTTTTTTGGAGAAAGCAGAATTTATTGAGAAGACAGAAAAGCTCCCACAGTGGGAGGGGACCCAAAAGGATTGCCCAGAAGAGGGCATTTAACAGAAAAATCAAGACTAAATCTTGAAGGACTACAGATTAAATGAGGTCAAGATACCTGTGCTTCCCAACCTAGCCAGCATACAGATACGGCAGACTATTCTATAAACACATCAGTTTCAAAACCAGAAGAGATAGCAGAAAAAATCCTTCACTTTTAATTATTTTATATGAAGACATTATTATTCCATTTTATAGATGAGAAAACTGAGAACCCAAGATGCTAAGCCTGGGTTCAGTCCAGAATCAGTTTAGAATGTAGGGATTTTGCTACTTATTAAGCAGCATGTTCTTTTCTATTTCCAGTTTTCTCTTTCTTAAGGCAGAGGAGTAGATGATTAAAAACTCCTTTGGCACTCTTTGCTTGAATCACACTTCCCCCAGCCTCTTCACCAGTGCTGACCTTCCTCGTTATTCAAGTCTCAGCTCAGAAGTCACGTCCTTGTGGAGGCTTTCTCTTGTTATAAAGTGGGTCCCTCACCTCTTTCCATATCATCAGCCTGGTTTTCTTCATAGCTTGAATCATTCTTTGAAATTACTTTGTTTATTTTTGTATTTTTCAATGTCTTCTTTTTCAGAAGGCAAGTTTTATTCTTTCATTCAGCTTCCTCCAGAATGATATCTTCTATTATCAGTAATATTCCAAACTAGGAAGATGCAAGGGAAAGAGATGGGCCAGCAAGTGAAGAAGGAGAGAGGTGGAGAGAGAAGAAATTTACAAGGATGTTAACACAGCTTAACTAGCTCATTCAACAAGCTCTGAGCACCCACAAAGGGTGCAGCTCTGTGCCAGGCGATAAGAAGAAGGATACAAGCATGATATAATCCCTGTCCTCAAAGGGGTTATAGTCCAGAGGAAAAGTCAAAATGTATCCAACTCATTACCCAGATAAAAATAAAATAACTAGAATTCATTTGAGGAGTGAGAATGACAAGCTTCTATGAGAGCTTTGACCTTATCAGTGAAAGCTTCACTGAGAAAATGATGTCTCAGGTTAAGACTCCAAAGTAGGTTTGGGTAAATGTGGTGAAGAGAGGAAAAGTGTTCTAGGAGGACGGGATGGCCTTTCAGCAGCCCAGTGTCCCATGTCTGGTTCTGTTATTGAGTGATAGTGGTCTCCAGACAGCCTCAGTTCCTGCCTCTCTAAAGGGGACTCTTGTCATGCTAGCAGGGTTTCTGGCCACTGGAGGGAAAGGTGGTTTGACAGCATTCTTGGTACCAGTTAATTACCATTCTTTGTACTAGAATCATTATTAGTCTCAGAATAAACACCAAATAGTTAATGAAATTTTATCTGTCTGCAGTAGAATTTTAATTTGCATGCTTTATGACACTAATATTTGTACAGTAGCCAGTGGTTAGCTTTTAAAGTCAGCCTTTCTCTTCATTTATCTAATGAAGGGTAGGAGGAAATTAGGTGTTTTTTTTTCCTCCCCTTTTGCCAACCCTGAATTTCTCTTTCCTCTGATCATTTCTGCTATTTCTTTTTCAATTTCCATTACTTCACTTGCTTATTAATTTAACTAATACATGCTAAGTCTACTATGGGCAGGGTGAATGTCAGGAACCATGGGGAATTCTCACTCTCAGGAAATAGATATGCTCAGGGACTAGTCAGTCTTTTTTCTATCATATTAAAGACAAGAATCAACCTCTATTTGCGGTTCCCCAAACACGTGGCATTGTTCCAGACCTTCATAGGTTGGACCTGCTATTCTCATTGCCTAGAGTTTTCTTCTCCCTTTGAGACATGGCAATCTGTGAACTTTAGCTTAAATTCCACTTCTTTTTGGAAGTCACAAATCTCTCAGGATTATTTTGATTGCAATGGACAGAAAACCCAATTTTAAGTAGCTCATATTTTAAAAGGAAATGCATCATCTTATGTGACTGCACAGTCTTGGGGGACATCTGGTTTCAAGCATAGCTTATTTCAGGACAAACCAATGTCACCAGCAACCAGTTCTCTTTTAAAAAATATATTTTGGTTATTCTTTCACACAAACTTCATCCCTTGTAAAGTTTTACATCCACATCTCATGGAGAAAAGCAATAAGAGTATTTTCCCAGAAATCTCAAGAAAAAATTTCATTATTTCTCACTGGCCTGCTTTGAATTTCATGGCTAGCCTTGAATCTCTTACTGGTTTCAGGGAAGTGCAGGGCTCAAGTCACATGATAGTTTTGTTGACCTATGGCTATTTCTTGAATACGTTTTTCATTCTTACCAAGATGTCTTGCCTTTCATTATCTCTAGATATACTTATAAAACTATACCTTCTACATGCTTGGAAATTCATCATAAAAGATGAGGTAGAGAAAAGGGCAAGGGCATGGTGTTACGAATGGCAGAGGCTTTAATACACCTACTTGTAAAGATGTTAATAAATATTCTTTTGTTGGTGACTTTCTATGCCCAAAGTGTCACAGAGGCATGCAAAATTATAGTTTAAAAGTGGGAATATAACCTACACCCAAGAAATAGGATAGTAGTGTTGTCACATATGATAATAAAAGTAATATTATTAATATATATTTATTATGTGCTAAATAGTGTGCTGAGGACTTTATTAACATCTTTCATTTAAACCCTACAACAATGTACTAATTTATAGATGAGTCAAGAGAGACTTAAAGTTAAGGATTTTGCTTGGTCATACAACAAATACATTACTATATCAAAATTTGAATTCACTGCATTAAGAGATGAAAATGCATTAGAGTACAAAACCCAGGAAGTTATTTCCCTTCTAGAATGACATAGCTACAGTAAAGAGGAATTATTCAAATAATTGTGCATATAAATATTAAATTACACAGCCGGGCTCGGTGGCTCAGCCTGTGCCTTTGGGAGGCTGAGGTGAGTGAATTGCCTGAGCCCGCGGGTTCGAGACCCGCCCGGGCAGCGAGACCTCATCTCACAATAAATAAATAAAAAAAAAAATCAGCCAGGCGTGGTAGCGCATGCCTGTAATTCCGGCTACTTGGAAGACTGAGGCGGAAGGATCGCCAGAGCCCAGCAGGTCGAGGCTGCGGTGGCCGGGAGTGGCCACTGCACTCCAGTCTGGGCGACCAAGTGAGACTCCAACTCAAAAAAAAAAAACAAAACATTAAATTGCACAGTGAAAGATTACACATTGAAGAGATACATGGTACTATGAGACTCTATAGCAGAGAGTCTCTTGGGGATCAAAAGAAATTATGTTTTAATTAAGACTTTGGAGATGTGTCTAGGGTTAAGAAATAGAAAGACAAGGGGCATTCCAGATAGAATAGAGAGTATGATTAGATGGTCTGAAGGGTAGAGAAATGTAGCACATTAGGGGACCTGAAAGAAAGCCAGAGTGATAAGGGTTCCAAGAAATAGCCTGGTCTATGGATATCCTGGTGTGGAATAAAACTGTAGAGACAGTATCCAACCTTGAGTTTTGGTCAATACTGCAGGACTTTGGTAGATTATAATATATATTTTGATTTTGATTTTTAGAGTAGCCAGCAACAATTTTTAGCATAGGGATGACTTAATTTGATTGCATTGTTGAACAAGAAAGAAAATAGAATAGAGACCAATTAGGGGCATATTGTATTGTCCAGGTGACAGATTGCTGTGGTTTTAGCAGTAAAGGTAGAGAGATGACCTGATTCAAGAGAGTAGGTATTAAAACCAGTTGTAACTAGTCATGACATTAGGTGTTGAATTGGATGCAGACAAATAGGGTAAGAGAGTGAAGTATCAGGGAGAAGCCAAGGTCTCTGTAGTTGTAGAAACAAAGATTTAATGAAGACAGCACAGTGAGGTGCATTCTTCAGAGAGGGGAACTGAGGGATGCCAGCGTAACTGGAGGAGAGGTAAGGGTGTCATCAAAAGGAAAGAGAAAATCCCATGTGGAGTTTTGGTGAGCAGAAAATTAACAGGAACCGTTTGGTGAGGGTAAACAGTGGGAGATAAGGCAGGAAAACAGGAAGGAAACACATCAAACAGCACCTCAGAAACCAGGCTAAGCTATGTATACACAATTTAGTAACCAGGGGAACCATGACAGTTTCAAAGAAGAATGGCATTACCAGGTGAACTTATCAGGAATAATCTTATGCTGTGACAGGTTAAAAAAATAATAATCATGGGGGCACAATGAGAGAGTATAGATTGGAGCAGGGAGGAACAGCAAGAAGGCTGATGTTATGTGTTCAGAAAAATATAGAAAGGGATAGTGGACATGGGACAGAGAATCAAATCCAAAATCTAAAGTAAGTTGAATTGCCATCATGCTTAATAATATCCAATTTGTGAAAAATTAAAACAGTGATCCTATGCTCAAGAAAGTTTCAATTTAAGGAGAAGTTTTAGTTTTATTTTTATAAGCTCAATGAGTAATATAAGATAGAAAAAAACTATAGAATTTCAGAAGACGAAGGGATAATTCTCTTTGAAGAGATCAAAGAAGACCTCAGAGACAGACTAGAAAAAACTAGAATGTGGTTTTAGTTCAGTAGACGGAAAGGAAGGAGAAAGCATTTTTAGAGGCCACAAACTCAAATGCATGTCTTTCTTCTGAATCAGATTTTGACATTTGCCTAACATTCCATTGTAATATGTCCAATTCCTTGGTACGGTTTTGCCTTTCTTTGTTTTCAGCCTCTCACAAGTAAGCATCTTCTGCAAATTGCTCTAAGGAGACCTGTAGCCTTTTCCAGAGTAGTTAATGAAGATAGTAATGAGATTGGGTTGAACTCTGATCTCAGAAAGGCCCCTTTAGACATCTTGACTTCTATGAGGACTATGATGTCACTCATTGCTCCCATTTGTCAGTTTGTCATTACATTATTTGACAGTTTTCAGTACTGATGACAGTGCCTCATATCTAAGCCAATTTACAGTTAATCTCACAGGCAGGCTTTCATCAAACTCTCACAAAATTTCCTGAGATGCCAACATATAACACATAATGCATCTCTTTCATGTATTATAATTATATCAGAATGCCAGTCAAGGATTTCTAACATTTTTATCCTCATAACACTAAGTAGCATAGTCATTTATATTCATAGCTATGGGGCTGATGGCTTTGTTAGGAAATGAAGTCATAATTATCAGTATTTTTTTCTAGAATCACAGGAACAAAATATTCCACAGTAGGAAGGGGACTAAGAGGTCGTTTGATAATAACTCTCATCTTTGTCCAGTAGTTGTACAGTTTTTAACTGTTCTCCTCATTTGTTCTATGAGATACATCATTCTGTAGTTGAAGGGACTCAGTGTGAGAGAATAACATGACTTGCTCAAGGTGACACAGCTAGCAAGAGGGACATAAGCCTGGAACTCAAATCTTTTGATTCTTCTCTTTGTACTTTAGTATATTGATATAACAACTACAAAGGGTTTGTCAGGAATAGGGTATTAGAAAGTGACTATGTTTGAAGCACCCAAGTTTTATCAAATTTAATCATTAAAACAAAACTAGCCAACAGAGAAGGTATATGCTCAGCCTAAAGGCATTGTCATAAAACATACCTTTCAATACTGTTTTGACCAAATATACCGCATGTGTAGATTTAATTTGGCCTACGGACTTCTAGGGTATGACCCTTATTTTAACATCTATGAAAAAAACATGGTTATCCAGTTTCTGTTACCTCAATCCTAATTTTCTAAAAGGTATTTTATCTTTGTTAGAATGTTTGACATTTTCTTTCTCATACTCCTCTATAAAGTATTCAACTCCTCAAATTTTTGTATGTGATTTTCAAATTCACATTTCTATCAGGAAACATATTGGGCATATGGCTATCATGATAATGAAAATGGTATATAATATGTACATAATAAGAGACACAATCAAAATTATTATTGAATTCAGAGAAGAGGGCTATCCCTGAAGACAGATGTAATTAGCAGAGACTTCCTGGAAATTATGATCTTTCATCTAAGCTTTAAAGAATAAATAGCCCTTAGATGATAAAGATGTTCATCCAGTGGCCTCCAAATGGACTTGCCCCCTACAATTCATTGAAAAAGAATTGTAATATTATATCTGTATTTATTTCAACTATTCCCATTTATTTAAAATTTTGTTTATATGTAGCATGTACAAAACATTTATAGACTACTGTCTATATATTACAAATAATACATATGCATATATTTGGGTATGCTCTCATTTTTTTCTGATAAAAGTTGAAACCAAAAGAACTTGAAAATCATTGGATTAGATAGTGATGACAATAATTATCATTTTTGAATGGTAATTACAATGCAGGTACTATTTTCAATTTCATTCTTTTCTGATCTTTGCTGTTGCCACCTTTCTGCTTATTTTGTCCTACTTTTTATAGGTTCTTGAGGTGAGAGCTTATGTTGTTTATGTTAATTTTTTGTGTAATGTATGTATTTAGTGCTGTGGCTGTTCCTCTCAGTCTTGCTTTAGCTATATTTCACAAATTTTGATATTTGATATCTTTATTTTTACTTATTTCAATGTATTTTTGCATTCTTTTGATACTTCTTTGATTCATGAGTTATATAGATATATATTGTTTAATTTTTTTAAAACATATTTTTTATTATAAAATTGTGGGGTACAGTTAATGGTTAGGTATAAAAATGTGCATCGTTCAGACACCCTTGTTAATAAGGGGTGTCTCCCCAGCCCAGACAGATATTGACTACCGTTAGTCCCACCTCCCTTTCCCTCCCTACCTTCCCCATAGTTTCCCACCACTGTCAGTTTTTTTTTTATTGTATTATGGTAGATGTTCAACCATATGAGTAAGAACATGTGATACTCAGGTCTTTGTTTCTGTGAGAGATCACTCAGTATTATAGACTCCAGTTCCAACCAGGTTGCTGTGAAATTCATGATTTTGTTCTTTCTTATGGCTGTGTAGTATTCCATCGTGTCTATGTACCACATTTTTTTAAATCCAGTCCACTTTTGATGGACAGCATGGTTGGTTCCAGGTTCTTGCTATTGTGAACAGTGCTGCGATAAAGATTCATGTGCAGGTATCTTTTTGATAGAGTGATTTGAGTTCTTCAGGGTATATTTCCAGTAGGGGGATTGCAGGGTCATATGGGAGGTCAATATTTAGAGCTTTTAGGATTCGCCACTTTCCACAGAGGTTGCACTAGTTTGCACTCCCACCAACAGTGTAGAAGTGTTCCCTTTTCACCACACCCTCTCCAGCATCTGTTATTTTTTGAGTTATTGATAATTGCCGTTCTGACTGGAGTTAGGTGGTATCTCAGTGTGGTTTTGATTTGCATCTCCTTGATGATTAGTGAAGTTGAACATTTCTTCATGTGTCTGTTGGCTGCTCAGATGTCTTCCTTTGAGAAGTGTCTGTTCATATCTTTTGCCCATTTTATAATGGGGTTGTTTGTTTTTTTCTTTTCAGCATATTTAAGTTCCTTATAGATCCAAGATGTTAAGCCTTTGTCAGACCTGAAGTTGGCAAATACTTTTTACCAGTCTGTAGCCTGTCTCCCTGCTCTCCAGATCATTTCTTTGGCATTGCAGAAGCTTGTCAGTTTAATGAGGTCCCACTTGTCTATCTTATCTCTTATGGCCTGTGGGTTTCGGGTTTTGTTCAGGAATTGGATGCCAGTTTCAATTTCCATGAGGTTATGTTCTTCATTTTCTAAGGTTCTTATATTTTGAGGTTTTACATTTAGTTCTCTGATCCATTTGGAGTTAATTTTTGTGTATGGGGACAGATAGGGGTCTTGCTTGCATCTTCTGCATGTGGTCAACCAGTTTTCCCAGCACCATTTACTGAATAGGTTCTCCTCTCCTCAGTGGTAGGTGGTGGAGGATTTGTCAAAGATGAGTTGGTTAAGAAATTGAGGTTTAGCTTCTGTAATCTCAATTCTATTCCATCGGTCTATATGTCTGTTTTTGTACCAATTCCAAGCTGTTTTGATGACTATAGCTTTATAGTAAAGTTTGAAGTCTGGTAATGTGATACCGCCTGCTTTGTTGTTTTTTTTTTTTCCTGAAGATTGTTCTAGTTCTTCTTGGTCGTTTGTGTTTCCATATGAATTCCTGTATTGTTTTTACTAGGTCTGAGAGGAATGTTGCTGGTAATTTGACGGGTATTGCATTAATTCTGTAGATTACCTTGGGTAGGATGGACATCTTCACAATGTTGATTCTTCCAATCCATGAGCCTGGGATATTTTTCCACTTG
>NW_007260386.1:622924-631430 GCF_000164805.1 Carlito syrichta | reverse complement strand
TTGATTTCTTTGAGCACTGTTTTGTAGTTTTCATTGTAAAAGTCTTTCACATCTCTGGTTTAGGAAGATGCCAAGGTATTTTTTTTTTGTGACTATTGCAAATGGAATTGTGCTTTTTACTTGGGTTTCTGTTTGTTTATTATTGGTGTAAAGAAATGTGATTGTCTTTTGCACATGTATTTTATATCCTGAGACTTTGCCAAAGGTCCTTATCAGTGTAAGGAGGTTTTTGACAGATTATCTTGGGTTTTCAAGATACATGATTATGTCATCTGCAAAGAGAGACAACTTGACTTCCTCTTTTCCTATTTGGATACCCCTGATTGCCTTCTCTTCTCTGATTGCTCTTGCCAGGACTTCCAGTACTATATTGAACAGGAGGGGTGAGAGTGGGCATCCTTGTCTTGTTCCAGTTTTGGGGGGAAATGGTTCCAATTTTTGTCCATTTAGGAGTATGCTGGCTGTGGGTTTCTCATAGATGCCTTTTACTATTTTGAGGTATGTTCCCCATAAGCCTAGATGTCTGAGGGTCTTTATCAAGAAGGGGTGCTGTATTTTATCAAAAGCTTTTTCTGCATCTAATGATATAATCATATGGTTTTTGTTTTGACATCTGTTGATGTATTTAATTACATTTATGGTTTTACGAATGTTGAACCAGACTTGCGTCCCAGGTATGAAGCCAACTTGGTCATGATGGATGATTTTTGAGATGTGTTGTTGAATCTGGTTTGCTAGGATCTCGTTGAGGATTTTAGCATCTATGTTCATCAAAGATATTGGCCTGTAGTTCTCTTTCTTTGTTGAATCTTTACCTGGCTTGGGTATCAATGTGATGTTAGCTTCGTAAAATGATTTGGGGAGAGTTCCATCTTTTTCAATCACCTGTAATACCTTCAGTAGGATTGGTATCAGTTCCTCCTTAAATGTCTTGTAGAATTCTGCTGGAAAACCATCTGGACCAGGGCTTTTTTTTGTAGGTAATTTTCTTATTATGTAGTCAATTTCCTTGATTGTTATTGGTCTATTTAGGGTCTCAATTTCTTCTTGTTTCAACCTAGGCAGGTTGTGTCATGTCAGAAAGTCCTCCATTTCCTTAAGGTTTTCAAGTTTGTTTCCATACAAGTGTACGTAGTAGTCTCTAATGATCTTTTGTATTTCTTCAGGGTCCAATTTGACTTCATCTTTTGTGTTTCTGATTGTGTTTATTTTGGCTTTTTCTCTCTTTTTCTTGGTCAGTCTAGCTAGGGGACCATCAATTTTGTTTATCCTTTCACAGAACCTAGCTTTTTGTTTCATTGATTTTTTGTATTATCTTTTTGTCTTCTATGTCCTGGATTTGGGGTTTTATTTTGGTGATCTGGATTCTTCTCCTGAAATTAGGGTTTTGGTGGTCTTGCTTTTCCAGCTTCCTTAGGTGGCTTGTTAGGCTATTAATTTGTGATCCTTCCATTTTCTTCATGCGCATTTGTAGGGATAGAAATTCCCCTCTTACTCCAGCTTTCACGGATTCCAGAGATTTTGGTAAGGTGTTTCTTCATTTTCATTTGTTTCTGGGTATCTTTTGATCTCTGTTTGATTTCATCATTGCCCCAGGAGTTGTTTGTCATCATGCTGTTTAGTGTCCATGTCTTTGAGGGCTTTAGGGGGACCTTGCTGGTGTTGATGTTTATTTTTATTCCACTGTGGTCTGAGAAGTTACATGGTAAAATTTTCATTCTTTTAAATTTGCTTATATTTGATTTATGGCCAAGTGTGTGGTCGATCTTAGAGTACGTTCCATGAGGTGATGAGTAGAATGTATATTCTGTGGTCTTTGGATGGAGGGTTCTGTAGGTATCAATTAAGTCCATTTGGTCAAGAGTCACATTGAGGTTTCGAATATCATTGCTGATTTTTTGTCTTGATGATCTTTCTAGGGTTGTGAGTGGGGTGTTGAAGTCCATAGCTATAATGGTGTTAGAGTCAATATTTTTTTTTTAGTTTACCTAGAAGCTGCTTTATGAAAGTTGGCTCTTCTATGTTGGGTGCATATATGTTTAAGATAGATATTTCTTGTATTTTGTCTGAAATTAAGATTGCTACTCCTCCTTTCTTTTGTGTTCCATTTGCCTTAAAGTTTGTTTCCCATCCTCTTATTTTGAGTCTGTGAGTGTCCTTTCTAGTGAGGTGAGTCTCTTGAAGGTAATAGATTGTTGCCTGGTGATATTTTATGCATTTTGCTATTCTATGTCTTTTCAGTGTGCATTTAGTCCGTTCACATTTAGGCTAATTATTGAAATGCAAGAGTTGATCCCTGTCATAAGGGTCTTACAGAGTTGTTGTTCCTGTTTGTTTGTTGTCTTTCTTTTGATTTTAGAATTGGTTCATGTGTGTTTTTAATCTTTTGCCTGTACTCTTGTGAAGAATGTTGTTGTTGTTTTTTCCTTTTCTTCTGTGTTCAGTACTTTCTTAATTGTTTCTTGTAGAGGTGGTCTGGTGGCAGCGTAGGTTCTTAGGGATTGGATATCTGGAAAAGATTTCAATTCTCCCTCACTAATGAAGCTTAGCTTGGCTGGGTAGGTTATTCTTGGTTGAAATTGTTTATCTTTTAGAACTTTGAAGATAGGGCTCCAGGTTCTCCTAGCCTGGAGGGTTTCTGTAGATAAATCTGCTGCTATTCTAATTGGTCTTCCCTGGTAAGTAGTCTGGTCTTTTTCTCTTGTTACCTTTAGGGTTTTTTCTTTTATAGTTACTTTGTTTAGGCTAATTGTTATGTGTCTGGGAGTTGGTTTTCTCATTTGTTGTCTTGCAGGGGTTCTCTGAATCTCTTGTGCTTGAATTTTTGCATCACTGATGAGATGAGGGAAGTTCTCTTGAATGATTTCATGAAATGTTTGTTCCAGTGTGGCCTCTGACTCTCTCTCTCTGCCTCAGGAAGGCCAATTACTCTTAGATTGGGTCTCTTGAAGTAATCCTTCATCTCCTGAGGGTTTTGTTCTGACTTTTTAAGCTTCTTTTCTATGTTTTTGACAGTTTGGGTTAGTTCTGTATTTTGGTCTTCAAGTTCTGAGATTCTTTCTTCTGCTTGGCTAATTTTGCTTTCCTTGCTTATTAGTTTGTTATTTATTTCCATCACAGTATTCTTTACTGCTGTTATTTCTGTCATCAGCTCCTTCCTATTTTCCTCTTGTCTCTCTTCAATTTTTTTAATTCTCTGTATTAATGCCTTGATGTTTCAGTTTGTTGCTTGTGACCAGTCATTCTGGGGCTCTTCATTGTTTATGTTCCGAAGTCTGCTTTCTCAGTGTCTGACCTCCCAGTGGTCTGTGTGAGCCCTATGTTCTTCTTTTGGTTTTTCTTCATTTGTACAGATTTTTTCTCCCTACTTTTCCCTTCCCTCCACTTCCCCGTCTTCTTTAATTCTGTTATTCAGGGGTGGATGGGTTTCTTTTACTTCTGTTTGTTCTATCTCCTATTCTTCTTAATGTATTTCCTCTTGCTTTGTTCAGTTCTGGAGTTAGACCGTAGGTTGAGGGCAGTCCTTTTTGTGGTTTTGGGATTTAATTAAGGGAGGAGCTGTGATTCAAAATATCTCTGTAGGTCCCAGTATCCGCCAACAGGTGTATGGATAGTCTGAAACCCATTTCCCACGGCCTTGAAGTCTGTCTATGCAGTGGGGTTGTAGGTTTACTCCCTGGGACCCCCAGCAGGTGGTGCTATCTCATGGCTGCCGTCCAGAGGGGAGTGAGCTGGGCGGCAACTTCCTCATACACGGGGCGGGGGGGTTTCCACAGGCCTGTCTCTGGGCTAGGGGCGTGGTGTGGCGGTGGCTGCAGCAGCCGGGCAGTGGCAATCTCAGAAGATCCTGCTTGCGGGGCTTTACGGTCTGAAGTTGTGGGCCACCTCAGGCATGAGCTGGGAATGACTGTAGTGGCGGCATCCATGACTGCGAGAACAGCCCAGATGGCCATGATATCTGAGTAGCGACGGTGGGAGACGGTGGCGGCTGAGCTCCCTGTGAAGAGCAGGCTGTGGAAGGTGGGAGTTGCAGCCCTTGGGAGAGAGCTAGGCTTTTAATCAGTGTTCTCTTTTTCAGAGGGTCTCACAGACCATGCTGGCCATCACCATCTTGCTGGAAGTCCTATTGTTTAATTTATAGTGTTTTAAGATGTTGTGGTTATCCTTCTGTTAATACATTTTAGTTTGATTTCATTGTGGTAATTTCAATTCATGTAAATTTGTTGAGGTTTATTTTATGACTCAGGATATGGTTTGTCTTAGTATATGTTTTTTGAGCACTTGAAAATAATATGCATTCTGCTGTTGTTGGATGGACTGTCCTATAAATATTGGTTAGACCTTGTTCATTGATGATGGTGTTAAGTCCTTTTGTATCCTTATGAATATTCTGTACAATTGCTCTGTCAAGTATTAATAAAAGGGTGTTAAGTTCTTCAACTATAATTGTAGATTTGTCTCTTTCTTCTTTTAGCTCTATTGTTTTTCCTTTGTGCATTTTGTAATATTGTTTGGTGTATAAATTTTGGAATTATATTTTCATGATAGATTGACACTTTTATCAGTATATAATATCCCTGTCTTTGCTAATTTTCTCTGTTATTAAATCTACCTTATCTGTTATTTATATAGTCAATCCTGCTTTCTATTTATTACTATTTGAAAAATGTATCTTCCCCACCCTTTTACTATTATTGACCAGGCTACCTCAAAACAGTCAGTCCTCTGTATCTTCAGGTTAAGCATCTTTAGATTCAAACAACCATGGATCAAAAATATTTGGAAAAAAATAACAATAAAGCAATAAAAATAATATAGGTTAAAAATACAGTATAACAAATATTTATATAGCACTTACATTATACTGAATATTATAAATAATCCAGAAATAATTTAAAGCATATGGAAATGTACATAGGTTATATGCAAATACTATATCATTTTATATAAGAAACTGGAACATCTGAGAATTTTTGTATACATGTGGATTTTGGAACCCATCTCCCATGGACACTGAGGGAAGACTGTATGTACAATGACTTTCTTGTAGAAAACATATTGATGTGTCATATTTTCAAATCCACTCTGTCACCTTCTGTCTTTTAATTAGCACATTTAGAGCATTTCAGATTGTAATTATTGATGTGATAGGGCTTACATCTGCCATTTAACTTTTGTTTTAAGTTTGGTCTACTTTTGTTTTGTTTTGTTCCTGCTTTCTTTTCCTTCTGTCATCATGTGAGAGTTGAACTTTAAAAAAAATAATAATTCCTGTTTGATTTTCTGTAGTTTTTGAGTATACTTCTTTGTATAGTTGTTTTTAGTGATTTCTCTAGGTTTTATATCAGGTATGCATAACTTAATACAGTCTACTAGTATCATCATTTTACTAATCTAAGTGTATAAACCTTGCCTCCTTTTATGTCTTTTCTCAATGCTTCATTTATGACTTAGGCAGCTCAGGTTGCCATACCAAAATACCAAAGACTGGATGGCTTAACAATAGCTAATTTGTTTTTCACAATTCTCAGTACTAAAAGTTTGAAACAAGAGTGAAAGCATAGTCAGCATCTAGTGAAGGTTTCTCTTCCTGATTAGTTAATGGCTGCCTTCTCTCTGTGTCCTCACATGTGTGATAGTTAAAAAAAAAAATTTGTTTCAAAGATTTGATTCTAAGGACGCAGGGTTAGGTACAATTCAGTGTTAGGTATACAAATGTTCATAATTTTTGCTTTCACTGTGACATATAATGTAGAAAGCTCAAAAGGAGAAAGAAAGTCTATTGTATTTATCCATATTATTTGCTTACCTTGTTATTCCCTTTTAATGTCCTATGGGTTCTTCTTTTATCATTTTCTTTATTTTTTGAGAACTTTATTTTGTCAATCTTTTAGGGTAAATTTGATGGCAACAAATTCTATTAATTTTATGATTCTGAAAATGTTATTTCCCTCTTCTTTTTTCCCTGAATAATATTTTTGTTGTATGTAAAATTTGGAGTTGATATTTCTTTATTTTAGTACTTTAAAATATTGTGCCAATTCCTTCTAACCTTTACAATTTCTGGTGAGAAAACTCTTGTCGTTTGGATTATAATCAAGCTGTCATTTATCTCTCCCTGCTTTCTTTGTCTTTAGTTTTCAGAAATTTGACTATGGAGTTTCTTGGTGTGGGTTTTTGGGGGTTTCTTTTGTTCTGGATTTACTTAGTTCCTTGAATCTGTATGTTTGTCTTTTGCAAAATTTCAGATGTTTTGAGTATTTTATCAGTTATACTTTCTTTTCTCCTTTCAGGATTTTAATAATATAAAAGAAAGATCCTGTCATGTAGTTCCACATGACCTTGTTCATTATTTTTTCAAATCCCTTTATCTCTGTAGTTCAGACTGTGTCATTTCTATTGTTACAGCATCAACATAATGGATTTTTTTTCTCCATCTCCTCTAATGTGCGTGATGAAAGCTGCTGATCTCAATGTGGATCCAGGGTCCTTAATCCTAGCAAGGAAAAGAGCAACCATGTTCCAACATAGAACCGGAACTTGTTTTCAGAGTTATATACTCCCTAGAGTTATTATTTGACTTCCCCTGCACCTGCAGAACCAGTGCCCCACTGGCCTTGAATTACATTACTTTCAGTTTGATACAGAAAGTTTGAAATGCTGTTAAATCCCTACAAATTTGTCACTTACATGATTTAGTCTCTGATCCCAAGTAACTTCCATGGAAATATAGTCCAAATAGTTAAAATCAAAATTAATTTTTAAATATTATAGCTTTTATGTTTCTTAAGAGACAAGAGTCAGTTTATATGACCCTCCTCCTGTGACTTCTTGCTCTTTTTCAGACTTCTTTTATGCAGTATTTTGCTCAATGCATTTAGAGTTGATGTAGCTTTTCTTGTTTTTCTGTGTCTCATGTCACAAAACCTAACATTTTATTAAATCTTTTCTACCTCCTCCCTTTTGGTTTTATATTTCTTAGCCTACTCACTTGCTTCTGTGTTATAAAACTTTGAGAAAGTCTGGAAAGGCAGACTATTCTTCAAGAGAAGGGTGGTAGGAATTGAGAAGAGACTGTGAACATACTTTTAAATTCCATCATAGCTGCCAGTGTTTTTATAGAATTGCCTACTTCTATAGAGTTAGATTTTAAAAATATGATACCCGATGCAATAAATTCAACATTATTTTATCTGCCAGCAGCTCAGAGTTAATTAGACACTAATTAAAAAAAATTCTCAACGCCTCATTTCACTGTGCAGGCATGAGCAATGTGTCATTTTGTATGTGAGATCCAGAGGGTGGAAACCACACATTTAAAGTCAGGCAATATGCATCCAGTTCTAAACATTGCTGAATAGGTGTTTGAGTTGGAAATGATATCAGGAATTTGCAAGCCCCACTTTCTCAGTCTGGAATGTGTGTCTCCAGTGATGCACCAGAAGATACACAAAACTGCGAGGAAACAGTGCACATCATTAAGTAAAAGCAATTATATTCAATAGAAAGTAATTAAAAACATACATTTCAGAGTAAAATGACCAGAGATATACTTTTATATTTTAATTTTTAAAACAGAGTCCTACTCTGTTTCCTGTGCTGGAGTGCGGTGGTGCAATCATTGCTCACTGCCGGCTCAAACTCTTAGACTCAAGCGATACTCCTACCTCAGCCTCCCAAGTAGCTGGTATTACAGGTGAAAGCCACAATGTCTGGCTATTTTTCAATAACATAAAACTTGAAAGTTACTCAATATATATTTTATTTATCTAATATATTAAGATATATTGTGAACCTTCAAAGAAATTGAGAGTTTTGCCTTAGACTGCTTCAGATTGTGACCCCACACCATAGTATAATATATATTTACTCCCTCTTCATATTGGACAACTAGATGCACAGTATAATAGTCTGGGTGCTGCTTAAATTACAGTGTTCTGTTGTACATACATCCCAGCCCCGCTTCAAGCATATTGTAATCAAAATCCCTGGACAAAGAGCCTGAGCATCTGGTTTTTGTTTTTACATTTTTTTTTTTAATTAGAGCTCTCTGGCTATTTTAATGTGAAACCAGCATTGAGAGTCACTGATTTAAAAGGTACTTTAGTGGGAGAAAAAAGCACTGGCATATTCTTTTCATTTTATACCTAAGGCAGCTAAAACTCAGAAATTGGAAGGAACTAAGTCAGGTCACATAGCATATTACTGTCAGGGCTGAAACTACAGTGCAGATCTTCTGACATTTGTGAAGTGTTTTTATTATTATCAAGTTTATCATCATTACATATATAATTGGCTCATGTCAATTTTGCAGACAATGTTGCATGAAGGCTATTTAGGAAAAGAATCTCAATTCTAGCTCATGAAAAAGAGTATTTTTCTACAGAAGAAATTAACAAATCAAAAATATCTGTGCTGATCCCCACAGATCATTTATTTATTTATATATTATTATTTATTTATTTTTTTGAGTTGGAGTCTCACTCTGTTGCCCAGACTGGAGTGC
>NW_007260386.1:620254-622838 GCF_000164805.1 Carlito syrichta | reverse complement strand
GTGGGTCTCAAACCCGCGGGCTCAGGCAATCCACTCGCCTCAGCCTCCCAAAGGCGCAGGCTGAGCCACCGAGCCCGGCTCCACAGATCATTTAAATGGAAATAGCCTAAGCTTGGAAGACCAAGATATTTTTCTATTTCCAAGTATATATCTTCTTATTTATTTAACTCAATAAATAGGCACCAAGGCATAGCTCAGTGCTGGACATCCCAAGGTAAGCAAAGAGGATCACAATTTCTCTTTCTAATCTTGTGGGAAAGCTAGGCTCGTCTATAACTGTTACCAGTTGAGGCAAGGTAGAAGGGGAAAGGCGTATAATCCAGATGCCAACACAGGTGCCAGGGGATCAAGAGAAGAAGGATGATGCTTTGGACTTGGGGGGCCAAAAATGTTTCATGGAAGAGGAAACTTTGAGTTGGGGATTACAGGCAGTAGCATTTCATTTAGGCTACCACCTACAGTAGCTATAGTGAGGGCAGGGAGTGGAAATGTGTAGGGTATATTGCAGAACTACATTTCACAGAAGGTTTGGATCTCAATCAGGGATAATGTAAAAATCACAGTAAAAAAAAAACTTTTCAAAATGCTTTAATTATCTGTAGAGTACGTATTTTATACAACCAATCTCATATAATAATTCTCATGTACAGGCATAGGGAAAGAACTCTGAGTAAGTAAAAATAAAATAGGGAAAGTCTATATGACTGCTGGGACATTTGAATATGTCTCCCTTTAAGGTAACCATCACACTTCTGAGTGTAGCAAATGCCAAGGTGCTCTGGTTCTCCTGCAGGATTTATAATTTTATATCATGTATATTATAGATATGTTCGCTGTGAGGTTGCAAGGAGGTAGAAGACTTACATCTAACTCTAGCAAATTCAGTATCAAGATAACCTATAAGAAAAATATCTACGTGCTATGATGTCACTGTAAAAGGTGGAATATTTAGGAGCGGATCCTAGGGTGTCTGCATCACTAATAAAAATTTGGCAATCATATACCTTTTAGTCTATGCCAAGAAATGAATATGGCATAGAAGAAATATGGTACAGAAGAACAGAAAGCATGCCCCCCATCAACCTAGCTACTTCAGGAGGTGAGATTCATGATAGCTAGTAAAAATTAAATGTAATGAAGAGTCAAATTACTACTCAAAAAGACTTTTAAAATTTTTCTCCGGTAAGCCAAGGAGGTAGGTTTAGCTGCATAAGAATTAACTTGTTTCTGTGGTATTAGCAGCAAGGTCACCAAGCAAAAGAAAGCAGAATCAGTCTAAATAACTGTTTCTGATCTAAGAAACATTCATCAGTATCCAGGAAAACGGGAAGGGAGCTCTCACCCCACAGGACTTGGGAGACCAGAACATCGACTGAAGTTACTGTAGGAGCTGCAGACACCTGTCTTCTACCTCACTTTTGTCTTTTTTTTCCCCCTCTTTTCTCTTTTTTCCAACCTTGGGATTGACCTTTTTTTTTCTTTTTGCCCTTAGTAATAGAAGAGGGTTTTCTATGTAGGGGTGCAGGTGTCATTACCATAGTGGTTGTTGCTGTCTTTGGAATTAATTGCCGTTTTTAGTACAAGCCTGTACTTGCACACCTCATTCCAAATTTGGCTTAGTTTTACCATATGTTATTTATGATAATAGTTACAGTTAAAAGAAGGCTCAGAGGGCTAAATATCTGAGTCTGTTAAGAGGTAATAATCGTAAATAGTATAAAACTGTGACAAGTACTAGAAAGTGGTGAGTACTAGGGAAGTGCAAAGGAAAGAGTGATCCCAGGCCTTTGAGTAATCAGGGAAGCTTGCATTTTCCTAATAATCCTTGTTTTTCCAGTTTCCGTAAAAAAACAAAACAAAAAAAAAACAAAAAAAGAAGCCACTGTGTCAGAAGTGCACAAACTCTATGAATACTTGACCTATTTGACCTTTTGATGCTGGTGGGCTTGGAGAGGATGCTGAGAGAGAGACAGTGTCCCCCCAGTTAGACTGACCCCTTGGGGAGATGGAAGTCTCTTACCGAGAGGTGTGATCCTTAACCGAGACCTAGAACTAGGCTCTTAACTCCATTTTAGTAAAGAATTCAAGGAAGAGCTACAGAAAGTAAAGGAAAGTGCTTTAATTTGAATAGAAACAACACACGGGAAAGAGGTAAGTGCCGGCAAGTTCCAAGAGGAAGATTCACTGGCGGGTAGAGAGTGCTGGTGATGCCGTATTTTTTTTGTCCTGCAGTTGGCAAGCTGGGTCCCCAAGGGACGTTGCAGTTCTTGGCACCGCACTACTGGCCCGGGATTCATACGGTGCCTGGGGACTCTGTGGTGACTGGATAGGAGAATGCACTGTTAGCCTTAGAAAGGCCATCTTGGGCTCCCCTCCACTTCGTAACGACTTGAGATGGAAGATTACTGGCAAAGCCCAAGCCTTGAAAATGTACTCTGTTAGAAAATACTTGGCATAGCAACCCTTATTGTAACTACAAGGTTGTCACTTTTTTTTTTTTTGGGGGGGTCGGAGTCTCACTCTGTCACCCAGACTGGAGTGCAGTGGCCGCTCCCAGCCACCGCAGCCTCGAACTGCTGGGCTC
>NW_007260386.1:619322-620067 GCF_000164805.1 Carlito syrichta | reverse complement strand
TCACTCACCTCGGCCTCCCAAGGCGCGGGATTACAGGCTGAGCCACCGAGCCCGGCAAGGTTGTCACTCTTATCATAACTACAAGGCCCCTTCCTTAACTACCCTAGCAACAGAGATAGTCACTAAATTCTTCCCATCCATAGCTAACGGTGCACCTTCTCCCTAAAGATTATTGCCCTAGCCGGGCTCGCCCCCAAGAAGTGTTACAGCTCTTTTAGTGTGGGGTTGGTGAGCCGAGCTCCGAGAAGTGTTTACAGCAATGCCAGTTCAGCAGGCTAGTGAAACAGCCCCCAAGGAGTGTTTACAACGTGCTCGGCTCCACGAGCAGACAAGCCAAGCCCTAAGGAGTGTTCACAGCTCTGCCATTTTGGCGGGTCGGCAAGTCAGGTTCCCGCTGAGTGTTACAGCTCTGTTGGCTTCCTCCTCTGCGCTGGCCCTGTAACCTGTGCTGGTTCCATGGGATCCCCTGGTTCTGCTGGCTCCTGAGACTGGTAAGCCTGCCTCCGGCAAATACAGCTTTCCTAGCCAGCAGCTCTTCTGGTTCAGTGGTCTTCAGCAGGTCTTCAGCAGCTCTTCTAATCCAGCAGTTACAGGTTCTGGTCTCGCACTCAGGAAGAATGAGGGACCAGACAACCTGAGAGTGAGTCGATAGGAATTTATTTTGAAAACAGGAAAGTTCCTGGCAGCAGGATGGGGAACTAGAAGGGTTTGCTTGCTGCGGGGGGGGGGGGGGGGGGGGGGGGGG
>NW_007260386.1:570836-619302 GCF_000164805.1 Carlito syrichta | reverse complement strand
GGGCCGCTGGGGTTTATAGATCTTAAGCGTGTGCTGATTGGTTAGCACTCGCCAATCAGTGTCAGGCAGCAAGATGTGGGATGGGGAGTATGCCAATCAGGAGTGGGCTGGGAAGGGCCAATCAGGGAAAAGTCCACTAAAGAAGAAGTCCACAGACTTGGAAGTGGGTGTGCTGACTCTAGTCTGAGGGGGCTTGCAGCTGAAGTTTTTTTTACCGGGACAGCTCTAATCTATCTGCCTATCTGGTATCTTCCTTACTGTTCTTTCACTGACTCTTCTATAGTTTGTTTGTTTGTTTGTTTTTTGGTGTGTGTTAATTTCACATCAGTTACAAACCACAGGAAGTTGTGTCAATTTCACATCAGTGACAAATCAAGGAGAGTCATATCAGTTTCATAACATTTACAAGTCATAGGAAGTTTCTTAACCTCTGGCTCAGTAATTTTCCATTCCTCCCTATGCGTAAGTTAGCAAGCCTGCCTCATTTTAACACATAAAGGCTCAGAAAGCTGTGAAAATAAGCATGATTTGGGAAACCCAGATATTTCTTTGAGAAGACTCATTACCACTACCCCTTGAAAACTGCTTTAGAAATAGTGAACAGGGAAGAGACAAAAAAAAATTGCGCATTTTGGTTTTTTGAGCTTCATGGAGGCTGTTGAAAAATGTAAGCATGAAAACTGAAATCTGTACAAGGAGGAAAAATCTAAAGAAACGCAAAACATTTTGGGAGAAAAGATCAAATGTGTCTTCTCATCTGCCACAGGCTCCTCCAAATATGAGTTTAATATTCCAAGCATGAAAGAAGTGCCCCAACATCACCACTATGATCTGTCTCTCCTGATAAACTGTAAACTGCCTAAGGGCAGGCATAATACTTTGTGATTTTTTCTGGTAGTGGACCAGTGCTTGATACCTCAGAGGTGAACTATAGATGATGGAAAGAAGCAGGAAGGTTAACTGACTAACCAGCTGGCTCACAGAGTTGTTATAAATGTATTTCTGAAAATGTTTTGTAGTGTTTTTGTGAACAGTTTTCCCAAATTAAGTGTTTGCTGAATCTGAATTTGACCATTTCTATAGACATGCTAATCAGAACAGTTCTGTTTCTGGGCATTTAAAAAATTCCTGCCATGCTTGAAAACAATGCATTTCTCTTCAAGACACATCTTCCGCCGGGCGCGTTGGCTCACACATATAATCCCCGCACTTTGAGAGGCAGAGGTGAGAGGATTGCCTGAGCCCATGGGTTCGAGACCAGCCTGGGCAACTTGGTGAAACCTCATCTCTACAATTTAAAAAAAAAAAAAAAAAGACACATCTTCATGTTGCTGAGAAGATACAATGTTAACTCTTAATTATTCCTGGTCCTCTGAACTGTGAAGGCAGCTCCTACCTTCTTTTTCTCTCATACATTTCTTGTGAGCACAAGAACAGCGTTAGCCTGTAAAAAAGTGTTTTCCCATGCTATCTTCTCAGGTATTCAGCTATCTGACTTGTGCCCTTTAAATTCATTCAGTTATAACTATTGTCTCTTTCCTGTTTCGAAAGAAAATTTCTTTCAAAACTTTCTAAAAGAGACAATATATAAAAATATATTTTAATTTTTTAAACAAGATGCTAGCACTTATATATTTATAAGCTGTATAATGCTTCATCTATCCTTCTCCACATTCTATGCTCCATCTCCTCTTTAGAATTTTCCAGCAACATGTGTTTATCATAGAGGATTCTATGGACAAGACTATGACACATACAAATGGAAGAACTACTGGTTCCTCAGAGCTTTCACAACAAAACCACAACAAACTTTACTGCTTTATGGTCAGTGAGGGCAAGTTGATAATAGAAGGTGAGAGATAGAGAAGGAAAGGTTGGCTTGAGTAGCAAAGCTGGGTGGGAAGGGGTAGCTAAGAAGTGGATAACAACACCTAGATCACAGA
Organism: Carlito syrichta; assembly: GCF_000164805.1. Taxonomy (NCBI): domain Eukaryota; kingdom Metazoa; phylum Chordata; class Mammalia; order Primates; family Tarsiidae; genus Carlito; species Carlito syrichta. The sequence continues at coordinate 617,359 of NW_007260386.1, read as the reverse complement.
CAATATGAGCATCATGATAGTATGAGCATGAAATGGCAGAGTAGATTGGACTTCAAAAGGAAAAATTTTTAAAAATATTACGTGCAAATTGTTCTGATAAGTGGGAACACAAGGGATCTGTCTTTAGGGATCATTATAACAGATATTGACACCAGATTGTACAAGTGCCTTTGAACAAATTGGGGGATAAGGGAGAGAAAGCAACTCCCTCCCACTGCATTTTAGCAGAATACCAGCATCTCTGTGGTATTAACTGCAACTGTGGCTATGATTAGTCTGTGGAATTCATTACAGTGGATAACATGTGAACTGCAAATTGTCATAGAAGGCATATATTTTAAAGTCTAAACTCCTTGGTGTTGCTTATAAGACCCTTGTGATCCTGGCTTCTGCCTGCCCCCTCTAACCTTCCCTACACTGCTCTGGCATTTAAACTCTAGGCGCCAAACACACTGAACATCTTTCAAGACCTCATCACTACATTTTCATGGCTGTCTTTCCTATGCTTGAACTCCTGTCTTTCTTCTTTGACTCTGATTTCACCTCCCCTTGTGTTCAGATAACTGCTTTCTCTAACCACCCCCCACCCCCAGCATTACTCACTGTGACAGAACTGCCTGTATATTCCTCAATGTCCCTTCTCCCCGATCCTGAGCTCCTACAGGACAAAGCCTGATGCATTCATAGATTCTTGGTGTCTGGCATATAAATGCTCAATACAGATTCTCTTTTGTTAATACTAACTACTTATTAGAAGTTTGTTTAGTAAGTGAATATAAAATGTATGAAAAAAAATCCAGTAACTCCTCAGTACTTAATATGGTACCAGGTTAACTTTCAGTAGTAGGTTCCTATTGAATCAGTTACTTGATCAGCAAATACATACAGAGATAGATAGGTAGGTAGATAGATAGATAGGTAGATAGATAGATAGATAGATAGATAGATAGATAGATAGATAGATAGACAGATAGATAGATAGATAGTAGGTAGAACAGTATGTGCCAAGTTCTATACTTCATGCTTGGGATAAATTAGTGAATGAAAAAGACAAAACTCCCTGATCTCATTGAGCATACATGCTAGCTTATGTGTATCTGTGTTGGGAGAAGGAACAAACAATAAATGTAATAAATAAACACATGGTATGCTAAAAACATGCTATGGATAAAAACAAAAAGAAGGAAGAGTAAAGGATGTGATGAAAAGTGTGTTAGTGAATAAATAGGGAGGTCAAAATAGTTATTGTTGAAGTTGTGACATATACACAAAGTACTGAAGTGATGTAACCATGCCAGTAACTGGTGGGAAAATATTACAGGAATGGAAAACTGCTAGTGAAATGACCTAAGGCAAGACCATGACTGGGGTGCTTAAAGACAGCAAGAAGGCCAGGGAAGCTGAAGTAGAGTGAAGAAAGTGGTGAAAGAGTTAACAATTGGAGTAGGGATTGGCAGGGGAGTCATATAGTGACTTACAATTCCTTATAAGAGGAATGTTATACTTTGTATTACTCCAAATGACATGGAAACCAGAGGTACTAGAGGGTTTTGAGAAGAAGTAGAACATGATTTGATTTACATGTTAAAAGACCCACTTTGATACTGCATTGAGGGCACTGTAAATAGACCAGCGACAGAAATAGGTAGATTAGTCAAAGGGGCTACTGCTGAGATCCAAGAGGCTCATATAAGGGTAGTATCAGCAAGATGGTAAGAGTTGGTCTGGTTTTCAATACATTTTAAAGATACATTTCCTGATGGATTAAACATAGATTGCAAGAAAAAGAGGAGAGAGACTTTAGCATCTGGAGTTCAAGAAAAAATATTGTGCTGGAGTTAAAAATTTGAGAATCACCAGCATATAGAAGGTATGGAAAGCCATGAACTGGGTGTAGTTATGGAGAAAGTAAGTGGGAATAGGGAAAGAGGCCAATAACTGACCCAAGGGTATTATATTAAATAAGGGAATCAAACATTGAAACTTAGAGCATCATGATCAGAGAGAGAAGAAAGAAACCAGCAAAGGTAACTGAAATTACATAGAGGAACTAGTGAGATTGGAATGCCCACTGTCCTCAAACCACATAAAAAGGCAATCAAAGAGGAAGGCATGATCAACTATGTTCAGTGCTAATGATAGGCCAAATAGAATGATGAATAATTAACCATTGGATTTAGCGAGGTGGGGGTGGAAAGTTATTGGTGATTAATTTAAATAAAGTTTTTGTTAGAGTAGTAGAACTCAGTTTTGCTTAGAGTGAGGACAATAGGGATTAGGAACAAAATTTGTTGAGAAAATGCTCCATGAATTTAAGTGGCCATCAGTTAAAATTTTGCCTGTGGCAACAAGGCATGATAGTCTAAATTTGGGATCGGTGTTCTGAGCAGGAGGACATGTTTGACTCAGTAGGCTAGCTGAGAACAGGAAGGATTACAATAAGTGTTATTATTGGTTGAACACTCACCTGTGCCAAGCACTGCATACACATTTAGCATGCATCATGTCCTTGAATCCTTATAGCAAGCCTAGGAGGTATGTCCTGTGATTTCTCACATTTTACTGATGAGAATACAGAAGCTTTCAAAGGTTTCATTACTTGTCTAAGGCCACATAGTAAATACTAGAGCTGTCACTTTAAAGCCATGCTCCTACCCACAATGACTTAGTGTCCCTTGAGACTCCATAAGGACTTCCAGAAATAGTTAAGACTTCATTGAGAAGGATTGAGGAAGATTTTGGAAAGACATTTTGCCTAGAAAGTCAAAATAATACAACATTAATTTGAAAACTATAAGAAATCTTATTTATGCACTAATACAAGCATTGCTTTCAAAATATACCAAAACTATAAAACCCAGCTTCTAACTTGAATTTTATGCCTGTTGCGCTTTCACGTGATTTTTTTTCTTTCAATAAACTTTTTAAAAGCAGTTTCAGGTTTAAAACAAAGTTCAGTGGAAAGTAGAGTCCCCATAAGCTCCTGTCCCCATGTATATATACTCTTTCATTATCCACATCCTGTACCAGAGTGGTACATTCATTGCAATCAGTGAATCTACATTGACACATAATTATTACCCAAAGTCTACAGTTTAGATTAGGGCTCATTCTTTGTGTTGTACATTTCTATAGGTTTGAGCAAGCATATAATGCATATAATGATATGTTTCTATTATCACAGTATATACACAATACTTTCACTGCTCTAAAATTCCTCTGTGCTCTGCTTATTCTTCCCTATTTCTTCTCTAACAACTGATGGAACTACTGATATCCTCACTGTCTCCACAGTCTTGCCTTTTCCAAACATACAGTTGAAATCATATAGCAAACGTCTCAGATTGGCTTCTTTCATTTACTAATGTATGCTTAAGTTTCCTACATATCTTTTGATAGTTTATTTCTTTTTAGCATTGAACAATATTTCATTGTATGGATATTTCAGTTTATTTAACTATTCATCTATGAAGGGTATACTATTTCCAACTTTTGTCAGTTATTAATAAAGCTGCTGTAAACATATATTTTTTTGTGGACATACATTTTTTAATTCACTTGCATAAATACCAAAGGGTGTGTATGTTAAATTGTATGGTAAGAGATATTTATTTTGTAAAAAACTGTCATACTGCCAGAATCTTTTTCAAAGTGGCTACACCACTTTGCATTCCCCCAGCAATGAATGAAAATCTTTGTTGCTCCACATCCTCCTCAGCATTTGGTATTATCAGTGTTCTGGATTTTAGGCATTCTAATAGCTGTATGGGGGGGTACTTCATTGTTGTCTGTATTTGAATTTCCAGTGACATCAGATGTTGAATAACTTTTCATATGCTTGCTTGCCACCTGTATATCTTTTTTAGTGAAGTATCTGTTCAGATGTTTTGCCCATCAGGTTGTTTATTTTCTTATTATTGACTCTTCAGTGTTCTTTTTATATTTTAGATAACAGTCTTTTATCACATATGTATTTGGCAAATATTTTCTTCCAGTCTGTGTCTTGTCTTCTCTTTCTCTTGTCATTGTCTTTCTCAGAGCAAAAGTTAACTTTAATGAAGTCCAGCTTATCAATTATGTTTTTCATGGGTCATGCCTTTGGTATTATAGCTAAAAAGCCACTGTTATAGCCAAAGTCATCTAGGTTTTTTTCTATGTGATCTTCTAGAAGTTTTATAGTTTTGCATTTTGCATTTAGGTCTGTGATCCATTTTGAATTAATTTTTGTGAAAGGTGTAAGGTCTGTGGCTAGATTTCTTTTTTGTACATAGATGTTCAGTTGTTTCAGTATCACTTTGTTGAAAAGAACATGTTGCTTTGTATTTCCTTTGCTCCTTTGTCACAGATCAGTTGACTATATTCATGTGGGTTTATTTCTGAGCCCACTATTCTGTTCCATTCATCTGTTTGTCATTTTATCACTATCATGCTATTTTGATTACTGTAGTTTTATCAGAAATCTTGAAGTCAAGAATTGTCAGTCCTCTAACTTTGTTCTTTTTCAACATTGAGTTCACTATCTTGAGACTTTTGCCTCTCCACCTAAACCTTAGAATCAGCTTGCCAACATCCATTACAAATTTATGATTTTGATCGTGACCGCATTGAATCTATAGATCAACTTGTCACTTCTTCCTATCTGTGGATATCTCTTCATTTATTTTGTTCCTGATATCTTCTATCAGAATTTTGTAGTTGTCCTCATAAAGCTTGTGTGCGTATATTGCTAAAAAGTATAACTAAGTATTTTATCTGCAGGGTGCTAATGTAAATGGTAATATGTTTTTAATTTTAAATTCCACTTGTTAAGCCGGGCTCGGTGGCTCAGCCTGTAATCCCGTGCCTTTGGGAGGCTGAGGTGAGTGGATTGCCTGAGCCCGTGGGTTCGAGACCCGCCTGGGCAGCAAGACCTCATCTCTACCAATTAAATCAAAAAATCAGCCGGGCGTGGTAGCGCATACCTTGTAATTCCGGCTACTTGGAAGGCTGAGGCTGAAGGATGGCCGGAGCCCAGCAGGTCGAGGCTGCGGTGGCCAGGAGCGGCCACTGCACTCCAGTCTGGGTAACCAAGTGAGACTCCAACTCAAAAAAAAAAAAAAAAAAAATTCCACGTGTTCTTTGTGTATAGTAAAGTGATTGACTTGTATATTAACCTTACATCTTGCAAACGTGCTATACTTGCTTATTAGTTCCAGGAAGTTTTTGTTGTTGTTGTTGTTGTTGATTCTCTTGGATTGTCCATAAAGATGATCATGTCATTTATGAGCAAAGACAATTTAATTTCTTCCTTATTGATCTGTATACCTTTTATTTCTTTTCTTTTTTTTTTTTTTTTTTGTCTTCTTTCGTCAACTAGGGTATCCAATACAATGTTGAAAAATGCAACAAGTGGGGGCAGAAAAAACTGGAACTATCTTTTGGAGTGTAGTCCTTTTGTAGTACACTCAGAATTTGTTTCTCCAGATCAAATGATTAACGAAAATTTTTAAATGGAAGGTGTTTATTTTGTGTGTGTTTTCTTTCCTTTCTTTCTTTCTTTTTTTTGTTGTTTTTTGAGTAGGAGTTTCACACTGTTGCCCAAACTGGAGTGCAGTGGCATGCTACAGCCTCGACCTGCTGGACTCAGGTGATCCTTCTGCCTCTGCCTCAGCCAGAGACGTACACCCCCACTCCTGGCTAATTTCTTGATTTATTGTAGAGATGAGGTCTTGCCAAGTTGTCCTGGCTGGTTTCAAACCCCTGGCAGTTCTCTCATGTCCCCTCCCAAAATGCTGGGATTACAGGAATGTACCAACACAGCCAGTTTATCTGGAAGTTTGAGAAGGCTGTGTATGATTTGCAGAATGCCCCTAGTTGTTGCAAACAAGTGACTAGTTCTTTCACTATGACAAGGCATCTGCCCACACCATGCTGGGTATTATTCATCAGTTTTTGATCAAGAACAGTATGATCCCTGTGCCCTACCCTCCCTATTTACACAATCTTGTCCTAAGTGACTTTGTTGTTGTTGTTGTTGTTTCACTGGATGAAAAAAAAACCTAAATGGGAAACATCTTGCCATGTGGAATAGGTGAAATAAAAAATGGCAGAAGCACTAACAAGCATCCAAATTGATGAGTTCAAAAACTGTTTTGTGCCATGGAAAAAGCATCTCGATAGGTGTATTGCGTCAAAGAGTACTTTGAAGGTGACTGAAGCTTAAACATGTAAGAAAAAATACACAATTTTTAATAAATAAATTCCTTTTTTTTATTCGTCCCTTGTAATGGTAAAAGAGGGAACATTCTTGTTTTGTTTCTGATGTTAGCAGGAAAGAGTCTCGTTTATCACCATTAACTGTGATGGTAACTGTAGGCTTTTTGTAGATGTTTTTTGTCAAGTCAAGGAAGTTCCTCTCTATTCCCAGTTTGCTGAGAGTTTTCATTATGAATTGTTGTTGGATTTTCTTAAATGCTTTCTCTGCATCAGTTGTTATATTCATGTGATTTTTCTTCTTTAGCAGATTGATATGGTGAATTACATTAATTAAATTTTGAATGTTGAACCAGCCTTGCATATCTGGAACAAAATCCCATTTGGTCATGACATTGTGGAATGTGATTTTCTACTCTTTTGTCGAGAATTTTTGTATCTATGATCATTAGAAATATTAGTCTGTAATTTTTCTTGTAATATATTTGTCTGGTTTTTGTATTAGTGTGATGATGTTCTCCTAAGATGACTTAAGAAGTATTCCCTCTTCCTAATTGTGGAAAATTGGCATAATTTATTTCCTCAATTATGGAAATTGCTCAGTAGAATTCACCAGTGAGCACATCTGATCCTGGTGCTTTCTGTTTTGGAAGGTTATTAATTATTGATTCAAGCTCTTTAATAGAGATAGGCCTATTCAGATTGTCTATTTATTTTTATGAGTTTTGGCAGATAGTTCTTTCAAGAAATTGGTCTATTTCATCTAGGTTTTCATTATTTGGGGGCATAGAGTTGTTAATAATATTTCTTTATTATCCATTTAATATCCCTGGGTTTTGTAATGATACCCTCTCATCATTTCTGAGATTGGTAATTTGTGTCTCTTCTTTTTCTTAGTTAGCCTGGCTAGAGGTTTATCAATTTTATCAATGTTTTTGAGAACCAACTTTTGATTTTGTCAAATTCCTCTGTTGATATCCCAATCTCAATTTTATTGATTTTGGCTCTATTTTTTACTGTTTTTTCTTCTTCTTGATTTGGATTGAATTTTCTCTTCTTTTTCTAGTTTCTTAAGTTGGAATATTAGATTATTGATGTTAGATCTTTATTTATTTATGATTAGTCAATGCTACAGATTTTTCTCTAGGCACTGCTTTCACTGCCTCACACAAATTTGAAAGGGCTATATTTTTTATTTTTATTTAATTACAAATATTTTAAGTGCCTTTTGATATTTCTTCTTTGAGTTATGTATTATTTGTATGAGTGTTGTTTAATCTGTGAGATTTGGGGGATTTTCCACATATCTTTGTTATTGATTTATATTTATTTTCATTATCGCCTGAGAACAGACATTATATGATTCTTACTTACTTACATTTTTAAGATGTGCTTTATAATCCAGAATGTGGTCTGTCTTGTATCTTGGGGAATATTGCATATGAGTGTGAGAAGAGTGTCAATTACATCTAGTTGACTGATGATGTTGTTGAGTTCAATTATGTTCTTACTGACTTTTTGCCTACTGGATTTGTCCATTTCTGATAGAAGAAAATTTTCCAACTGTTATAGTGTATTCATTTATTTCTCCTCGTAATTCTACCCATTTTTGCCTCACATATTTAGATGTCTTCACATTGAGGGTTTCTTATGTCTTCTTGAAGTATTAACACCTTTATCATTATACAATACCCCTCTTTATCCTCAGTAATGTTTACTTCACTGAAGTCTGTTTGGTCTGAATTTGATATAGCTACTTCCACTTTCTTTTGAAAAGTGTGAGCATTGTAAGTTGTTTCCCTTCCCTTTAATCTATATGAGTTTATATTTAAAAGTGAGTTTCTTGTAGATAACATATAGTTGGGTCCTGTTATTTGATCTACTCTGACACTCTTTTCAAAATGATGTTTAACTTGATTATTGATATAGTTGAATAATATCTGCCATATTTGCTAATGTTTTCTATTTCTTGTCCTTGTTCTGTGTTTCTATTTTTGCTTTCTGTACTTTTTATGCCTTTTATGATTTCAATTGAACTTTTTATGTGATTTCATTTCCTCTCCCTTTTTAGCATATCATTTAAACTTTTTTGTACTTCTTTTAGTGTTACTTTAGAGTTTGAACTAAACATTTACAATTAATACTAGTTCAGTTTAAAATAGCACTATGCCATTTCATGACTAGTGCAGTATGTTATAATATTTCCCAATTTCCATTCCTGAATCATTTTAATTTATTTTATTTATACATGGGAACACATAAATATATATATATACATAATTGAATGCATTCTTGCTGTCATTATTTTAAATAAACTGTTATCTGTTAGATCAAATAAGAACAAGAAAATTAAAAGTTTTTATTTTGCATGTACTCATTTATTCTCTGATACTCTTCCTTTTTTGTGTGCAGATCAGAGTTTCTGACCTAAATGATTTTTCTTTTCTCTGAAGATTTTCTTTTATTATTTCTTACATAGCAGATTTATTGGCAGAGATTCTCTCCACTTTTTTGTTAGGCAAAGTCTTTATTTCTCTTTTACTTTTCAGAGATAATCTTTCAAGGTACAGCATTCTAGATTGGTATTTTGTTTTGTTTTTCCTCAAAGCTGTAAATATTTCACTTCACTCTCTTCTTGCTTGTATAGTTTTTGAGACAAAGTCAGAGGTAACTCTTATCTTTGCCCCTCTATAGGTAAGTTATTCGTCCTCTAGCTTCTTTCAATAGTTTTCTTTATCTTTTATTTTCTTAGGTATGAATATGGTATATCTAGATGTAGTTTCTTGAACAGTCAGCTTGTTTGATCTTCTTTGACATGCTTGGATTTTTGGTTTAGTGTCTGACATTAGTTTAGGGAAAATTATTAGTCATTATTGTTTCAACCATTGCTTCTGTTCCCTTCTCTCTTTTATCTCCATCTGAAATTTCTATTGCTCACAAATAGCATCTTTTGGAATTGTCTCATAGTTCTTGCATATGCAGTCTTTCTTCTCTTTGCATTTTAATTTGGGAAATTTCTATTGTCATATATTAAGTTCAGACAGTCTTAAGTTATATTCAGTCTACTAATGAGCTCCTCACAGATTTCTTTCTGTTAGTCTTTTTGATGCTAACATTTGTATTTATTTTTTTCTTAGAATGTGCTTACATTATCCATTTGCTCTTTCATGTTGTCTACTTTTTCCATTACGGCCCTCAGTATATTAATCATAGCAGTTTTAGGCTCTCGTTCTAGTAATTCCAACATTCCTGCTGTTGGCAGAAGTTTTTAACTCCATTTTCAGCTTAAACTAGCAAACTCCGGTTCTTGTCCCATGACCAAGAAGATTAAGGAGCGCAGACACCAAAAGGATAAGTGAAAGAAGGAGTTTATTAAGCAACAAAGCTCTCTAGAAGAAGAGAGGGGGACCCAAAATAGGTAAACTCCATGGCTAGGACTTTTTTGTGTTAATGGTTTTTATCTTGTCTTTTCTGAGAGTGTTTCTCTCATTTACATCTCACCTGCCTTTTACTTCCTGAGACCCAATTCTTATTTCACAAGCAGGTCCTTGAACAAAGTTACTCCATCTTGAATATTAATCATAAGTACCACAGAAAAGCCCACTGGGGGGTGGTGGTGGCATAAAACCGCAATGCAAATGCTATGTTAATGATTTTATAATAAGCCAAAGTCAAGTTGGGGCATTTAGTTAAGTTACTGCACCTGCGTTTAAGCAGCAAAAAGTCCCTTTTAGCAGTACAGATCTTGGGTTGACAGGGTGTTCTTAACCACATTTTCAGTCAACAATGATATAAAATGAGGGTAGTGTGGGGGGCGTTCCTGCAGGTACCTGTTAAGTCTCCTTGATACCCTCCCTCTCTGTCTGCCTAACCAGTTTCTGATTATCTCTTCTCTCACTGTCATATCTTTCTCTAGTTCCAATGCTTGTTCAGTTCCTTCAAACTGTGGTTTTTTGCCTTATAATTTTTGTTGAAATCTGGACATGATGTACCAGGTAAAAGGAACTCCTGTATACAAGTCTTTGTTGGTGTGGTGGTAACATTAGGAAGTGAAAGTGCTCTCTGGTCCTATGATTAGGTCTCAGTCTTTTGGCAAGCCTGAGCCCCGAAACCATGAACTTCACCTTTGCTTCTCAGTTTTTCCCTGTCCTTTTGGGTGGGACAGAATAAATAGCTAGAGGGTGCTGGAGTTGTATATTTCCCTTATCTTATGTGGCAGTTTAAAGGAAGCTACAGTCATTTCCCAAGTAGGTCAGGTTTTGATAACACCTCACCAGATTAACCATAAAATGGTTTCTCCAGAGGGCAGTCCTTGTTCTGGTGTATTTTGTAAAGATTACTCTCCCTTAAGCATCTTACTTCAATATTCACTGTAAGGACCTGGTAAAACCCCTGAAGACAAAATTCACAAAATTGTGTCCCCTCCTCCACGTCTGGGTCCCCTGATTGTCTGGGTCTTAGATTGTCCACACTGAACCTCTAGCAATTTTTCAATTACAGTGTAGTTTTATCTACACTGGCATTGGTTCTGTGGAGGCTACTGCTCTAACAAATTGCCATTCTCTGTATCTGCCTGTCTTTCTAACTTTGAGGGCAATAATTTGTCCTGAACCTCACCTTTCTGATGAAGCTAAGAAAAGTTATTGATTTGTCAGTTTGTTTATATATTTTCAAGATGAGGTCTCACTATGTTGCCCAGGCTAACCTTGAACTCCTGGGCTCAAGTGATCCTTCTGCCTTAGTCTCCTGTGCAGCTGGGACTACAGGTGCATGCCACTCTGTTAATCTTTTTATTTGTTGTTAAGAGGGAGTGGGGATTTCTAAGACCCTTTACATATAATGCCAGAAACCTGCAATCTTGGTTCTAGCCTAATGATATTGTCATCTACTGCTTGCTGAATTCTAAGGACAGTTTTAAATTCCAGCCATCTTCAAATGTCAATCCTCTTACTGTAGTAAATATCAAACATAATGGCCTAGATTTTAATTTCCAAAATTAACAGTTCAGCTTCACATATGGAATAATGTGTAAAAATGTAATCTAAAAGCAAATAGATATGAAGCATCACGTGTGTGTGTGTGTGTGTGTGTGTGTGTGTGTGTGTGTATTTGGGAAAAAGTTTAGGGCATTTTAAGTGATTAATTTTCATACAAAATTTAAGTAGCAGAAATGTGATCTCAGCTCACCTTGAACCTGGTAAAACAAATAATGTGGCAAATGAAAGAATAGCCCATTATGAAGTCATGGTGAGAATTCTCTATAAAATTTACACTTTCCCCCTAACTCATTGATTCATTTCAGTTTCTGTAACCTTGTGCTCCTGCAAGGAAATTTAATGATATATTCAATCTTCTCAGACTTTCCTGACTTAGAGAATTTCATTCTTGCTTTCAATCTAATTCTAGAAAGGTTAGAAAATTAATCAATGAATTATTAATTTTACTAATAATATAAAATTAATACAACTCACTCTACCTAGGCTTAGGAGAAGCTGTCATCTAATTAAAAGAATTGCTACTACCATTTTAAGAGAAATGGAGGTAGCCATTTATTAACAGGAACATTACCATTTTAGTCAAGAATAAAATGAGATAAGTGTAAGTACAATGTTCTTCCAGAATTGTTTCTATCTTAAAGAGACATGGCCATCCTGTTTCTCTGTGTTTTATTTTCTCTAGAATAGCCTGGTATGAATGTGATATTGACATAGAAAGCAACAATGAAAGAACAAGAAGAAAATAATAAAACTGTACAATTATACCCTCCTCACTATCATTTGTGAAAGAATGAAAGAAGGATTCTGGTTTTGAATGTTATGAATAACTTTATCATTAACAGTTGAGAAAGCAAGATAATGGTATCAATTATTAGACCTTTTAAGTTTGTGGTCTTTTTGCTTCTGATTTATAGAAACTGACTTCAAACACCTCAATCAAGTGAGGTAAATCTATTAAAGAAATACTGGGCAATCTCTTGTGGGCCAAGAATAGCCAAATATGTAGAACCAGAGGCCATCCAAGACAATGGCAACAGTCTATTTCCGGTTTTCATCCATTTTTCTCTCCCTGAACACTTGGCCAAACAAAGCTTTTTCCAAGCTCCAACGTTTACATTTTTCTTTACTTTAGCAAACAGGCAGACTAAGACATATCTCAATTCAAATGCCAAATACCTGAGTCATAAAGTCTACTTGATCTTCTCTGTGTTAAGTATTTACCCTAGTCTATAGGACTATAGGAATGAGAGCCAAATAGGGTCACATCATATAAACATGGCTTCCAGGTCTCATCTCTATGAAAGTCAGTGACAGCTGTAACGGGAACAGGATCATTGTAAGCTGACTACATGTCCACAAAATTACTTGGAGCTTTGACCCTGCATGGTATTTCTCTCCCTAGAACTCTTTACCCAGTCAACAGGCATCATCATACTGCAGGGACATACTGGTACGTGAAACACAAATTAATCCATCAGCTCTCTATGGTAACTAGCTTATCACCCACCCCCACATATTTGTTGTGGTTCTTTGATTTTTCTTTGGTGGGTGTCTTTTTTTTCTCAATAAGCAAATGTGCTCTCTGAAAATGAGGTTTGATATAGCATTGTCTTTGGTTTATCTCCAGATGTGGCCAATTTAACGGCTCAGTCATAGCATGGCAAACAAATGCTTTCCAGGGAGAAATCAAATGATGACATTTAAGTCTTAATTGCTGCTTAGAACAATATCCTTTTTTAAAATGTTTAATTCAAATAAATTGACTCTTATGCTTCTCTAAGTATAACTCAAAAGAGCTGTTGAGTTAAAAATATAATAATTCATTTCTATTATATTTCTTAAAACTAAAAAAAATAGTTTTGTTCAACATTTTATAATCACAAAGCATAACTACTATGTGCTTAGTTCTATCATAGTTTATACCTTGTCTCCCACATACCTACTGATGTGCAAAATCTATTTCTTAATGAAACATGAAAATCTTGCAAACATCTGTCATCCTGTATCCCCACAACTGCTTAACAATAGGATCTTGAATTTGTGAAGCAGGGAATTAGCATATTTTCTCTCTGTTAGCCTAGTGCCTGAAATTCTGCCCTCAAAATATAATTCCTTTTATTAAAAAAAATGTGTTTCCAGGAGTCACATGTTAAAACTCAAATGCCACTAGAAGGAACAATACATTAATTTATTAGTCACAAGATGTAATTCAGTCTAACATATGGTAGAGCTTTGCAAGTCTATGCTAACTGACTTGTCCAAAGAGAAAGCAGACTCTCTGAAGAGGTGATGAACTCCCAGTTGTAGGAAGTGATCAAGCAGAGGCTAAATAGCTACCTGGCAGAGATACTAAAGATAAATATTTAGGCATTGAATGGAATATTAAATATGATGATTGCTGAGATCCTCCCACATAAGAAATTCCATCATTTTGTTTGCTTCTTTATCCATCCATTCATCCATCTGTCATGTATTCAGTGTCTGCTACTATTATAAGCTCTGGCCAATCAGCTGTAAATAAAAGAGTCAGAAACCATGATGCCAAGGAGATTATAATCAAAGACTCTATAATTAGTCATTGGTAATACAGCATGAAGTAGTTTATTAAAAAGTTAGACATGTTACTGCTTGAGCAGTTGTAGATAATTATATGGTGGGAAAACTGCTAAATCTGGTCTAGCAGATGCCTAAGTAGAAACCCAGGGATAGAAAAGGCCGGGAAAGAATGAGGCACCAGTGGAATGTACCACTAGTACCTAGAGAATGATGCCCAGAAAGGCACCTCTTGAATCATAGGATCATGAGTTCTAACAACCATACCACTTGCCTGTTCAAATCCACTCCAAAACCTCTGCTCCCCCCTTTTTTGATAATGCTTGGTGACAATTACCTTATTATTTCACCTTGTAACAGCCTGACTTTCATGATATATTTATTAGTCTTAATAGCTAATATTATTAACAAGAACAATAACCAAAACTAGCAATTATTGAGCATGAACCAGACACTATGTTATCTGTATGCATTATCTCATTTCAACCCTTGCAAGTGCTCTATGAAGGAGAGTTTAATAGTATCACCACATCACAGATGCTATTACTGAGGATCAGGTCAATGAAGTCACTTGAACATGATGTCAACCTTAAATAATGAGATTCAGAAAATATGATTAAGTGTAGAGTTGACTTGACCACAAAGCTTGAGTATGGCCCCCTGAGAAAGCAGTGACTCTAATCTAATGAGGTCAGCTTTCCAAAGGGGAGAAGTTAGGGTTTCAATTGTATAGAAAGAGAAAGAGAAGTTCCAGCAGGATTATAACATTTTCCATATGAGACCAGTGCATATACCTCAGTGATGTGATTGGTTACAGATTGCTGCATTCCAAGGTAGATTACTTTATTGCTCTGTAAGGAGGGGCTTAGTTTTCTTAATTATTTACAGGAAAAAACCAAAAAGCGGAAGTTGCAGATGTATGCCCTACAACTCAGGCTGCATAACTACATTCCTCTCAAGGCTCAGGGTAATTTAAAGCTCCAGCAGCTTTAACTTGAATTATTTTATGTTTGAATTACTTAATTTCATAATGGTAACACAGTAAGTGGCCAGGCTGAAACTCAAACACAAGCCAAACTCATGCCAAAGTTCTTGCTCTGTGATTTTTTTTTAAACATTGTGCTGAAGTCAGCTTTTGAAGCTTTAAACCACTGATTCTGATTGTACTGTCTTGACCATCACAAAAGATATACTGTCCATACAAATGACAGATAACTCAAGATATCATCCTAGGACCCCTGTGGTCTTCTCTTCATATGTCCCAAAACCCCATTTCTCTTATTCTGTCTTCATAGACTGTGGCTTAAAAATAGCCTCTCTTGTCTAGTCTCATGTCTCCTTATCATTACAATTCATCAACTTTTCTCAAACTCTCTCAAAGTGGTACACCAGAAGGAAACACAGTCCCCATGTGTGATCTGACAAGCAATGAGTGGGGCTGGTTCATCAGCGTCATTATTACCATTCACCAAACACTGTCCATTGCCACCATCACAATAGCAAATATATTCAAATTTAGATTAGAGATTAGCAAGTGGGTTTAAATACACATGACTTTTGATCTCCACAATTTTCTCCTTGGTTCTATATATCATCAGTATAGCTGAAGAAATCAAGCCTTTCTTTTGCTAGAAAGTACTTTCTGATTATGAATTGAAGCTTATCTTCCCATAACTTCCAGACTTTAATCCCAATTTTGCCAGTAAAAAGTCACATAGCTAATTAGTGGAACCAGAAGCCCGTATTCTTAGCTACTTTTCTACGGTGTGTCTAGTGTCATCTGAAAACATGATCAACATGCTTTGGCAAAATCACCAACAGAATTGATCAATAGAATCAAGCTGAGGAAATGACACTATTAGATAATCTTCATGGACTTTCCTGTTTCAGGCAGAGTTGTGCTGTCATATAGCACTTCATTTGCCCATTTTAGAGCTCTTAAGAACATTGGAAAAATCTATTAGAATATTGTCATATCACCTGGCAAATCCTATATCCATGTTGCCAAAAAAGCTATAAGAATAAAGTCCTGAAATATATTTGGTACCGTGGAACAATTTAGTATTCTGTAGAGCACAGCATGTTGATTACCATTCAGCTGAAAACAGTACTCAAATCAAAATGTATGGGCAAGGCTGAAATAATAGGTTTTAGATAAATAAGTATCTGACACTGAGATATAACTTTAATAATTATTACCCCCTTGGGAGTTATGTTTAACTTTTCTGATGCTAACAATTAAAAATTGTACCTTAAAACTATATTATTCCTTAAACTTTTTTATTCATTACTCCCCTTTTTTTCCCATAACAAGATAAGTAAGGGAGGGATTATTTCCCCCGAATGACCATGAAGCAATTAAAATATAGAAATAACATTTATAAATTATAAAAAAAGTCAAACAATAACAATATTAGCATGATTTAAAGCAAGACATACTGTCTGAACTGAGAGCAATGCAAAAGGATAGAATCTATGTAGTTAGGATGTGATGAAGGGTATTAGTGTATCAGATAACCAAATGAGATCTACTACTTTTTATTTTTTGAAAATTAACTCCAGGTTTTTGTCAACTTAAGAAGAAAAACCTCTGAACTCCATAGATTATGTCTTTTTAAGAATGGATGATACCATTTCATTGGGTGTGAGAGATGTAAATCGGAGAATTCTCAGAATTGATTACATGAAATATATCAAGAAGAGAGTTTAAATAAATATAGAACTACACACTGCACACTTCCAAAGTTGAAAGACAATTCAGATCTCTTTGAATGACCTGATATTACAAATAGAAAGACTCGGGCACAGAGAAGTGAACTGAATTTCATAAGATCACCCAGGATTTGAAGTGGATATTGCCGGGAGCTGAGTCAGAGGCTCCACGTTCACTACATTGTCCATATTATCACCTTACTTACCCTGAAATCCACACAACTTCCTTCTCAAGGTAAGTAGAAAGAAACACAAAGTCCTGATTCCTGGCCTTGTGCAAAGAACTCAAAATATAGAACCACACTAGCTCAGATTAAAGAAAGGCTCAAACATCTCCCCCCTTTTTCTCTTTTAAGAAGTCTAAGTTTAGAGAGCTATCTTTAGCTAAGGCTTGGTTGACGAGGAGAACTGAACGAAAAATTACAGGGCACAAAGTCTCTGCAACTCTCAAGAAATAATATGACAAAGAAATTAGAACAAAAAAAATTGGCTTGCACCAATTTAATCTTTTTAACATAGAGTCAAAAACAACGTCTATAGCAAACATCAACATTAATTGAATTCTGATTATAAGTAGCAGGCTCCATCATATAAAATCCCTCATTTAGTCCCTCACACAAATTCTAGGAAGATGTTTTATTATCTCCATTTTTCGTAAAAGGAAACCGAGGCAGGGAGGTTATATACATTTTCTAGAGAGAAACAACTCAACTGGTGAAGCCAGAATTTGAACAAAAGTCTAACTTAAAATTTCTGCTTTTCTTGCTGTGCTGGGACCTGAGAAGAATCTAATTACAGGGAGAGACAGAATAATATTTTTGTGATGGGTGAGATTGGGTGGAGTGGAAAATGGCAGAAAGAGAATAACAAGAAGAGAATTCCTAAGACACCATTCTGGGATCCTTGACTTTACGACCTAAGTCAGTGAGAGTCTGAGAGAAATGAAAAACTTAAGTGAACTTTTATTTGTTCTGGTTTTACTTTTGGACTCCTTTTCTTAGCTTTTGATTTTTGCTTTCATTTTTTAAACTTTTTTTTTAAAAACAGAAATTAAATTTCTGCTTTTAGTAATGAAATGAAAGACTTCCCACCAATATGGGCTGTACTTAGTCCTGTATTAAGAAATGATTCTGATGTCGCAGGTCACGCATCTGGGCAAGCAGGGCTGCTGCCCTGGCAGCATGCAGGTGGCTTAGGATCCAGGACCTTCCACCATCTGTATCTGTTGCTCTGCTGCACTCATTGCATTTGGACATATTCAAAGCAGCAGGAAAGGACACCACTTCTTCCTTAGCTCTGCCATTCCTGTTTATATGCCAAGTATGTGTTTTATAAGATTATGAAACTAACATTTAAAAATAATTTTTCTGGCCGGGCTCGGTGGCTCCGCCTGTAATCCCAGCACTTTGGGAGACCAGGGTGAGTGAATTGCCTAAGTCTGCGGGTTCGAGACCAGTCGGGCAACTTGCTGAGCTCTCGTCTTTACAATAAGTAAAAAAATTAGCCAGGCGTGGTAGCGCGCATCTGTAGTTCCAGCTACTTGGAAGGCTGAGGCCCAAGGATTGCTGGAGCCCAGCAGGTCGATGCTGGGGTGGCCGTGAGTGTGCCACAGCACTCCAGCCTGGGCGAATGAATGAGACTCCAACTCAAAAAAAAAAAAAAATTCCAAATCAAAGGCAAAAATAACTTAATTAACTCGTGTATATCAAACCGGTTGCACCATCATACTCAGAAGTCTTTTTTCAAGTGATTTTGAAGCACAGTAATGTGGCAGTATATCCTTTTTCTAGGATGTATCCTAAGGACAAATGAAATGCTAAAGAAGTCTCAGCAGCTTTCCATGATCACACTGTGAATGAAAATACTATTGGCAATGTACTTCTGATACAATTATAAACAAATTATAGGGTAGAGCAAAGAACATCATTAGGAATAAAAAATTCAGCATAATATAAATGTGACATAAATGTAAAATCAAAGAGATTAAGTAAAAGTCATGTAATCCTAAATTTGAATTGGAAATGATAATTTGTATTCCAAAAATATGTTTCCTTCCTTCCATTCTTCTTTTCATTCCTCTCTCCTTTTTAAATCTTTTAAATGCTTATTTCCTAATACTGTTTACTGAAAAGACCTAGTAGCAATGAGAACTCCTAGAATCTATATTCTAGTCTCTAAATAAATTTCTAATTAAGGTATTGGGTTTCTTTGGATAAATTGTAGATTCTAGGTTTAGGATAGAACATATATAAGAGTATCTTAAATTTTTTGTCATGTTAGAAATTTAAAAAAATTGAGGCCAGGAATGGCATATAATTCATTTCCAATTCAGGCCAGGTGGCATGCACCTGTAGCCCTGGCTACTTGGAAGACTGAGAAGGAAGGATTGCCTGAGCCCAGAAGGTCAAGGCTGAGGTGAGACATGATCATGCCACTGCACTCCAGCCTGGGTGACAGAGTGAGACACCGACTTAAAACAAATAAAAAATAAACAATTTCAAAAAAGCAATTACCATTTGCTATTGTCAGTACTATACAGTGTCATGTCAAAAAGACAGTTAATTTGAAGAGAAACTAGGAGTATTAGAAGATATTATTCAATAAGAATGGCAATTGCAATGGCTTGAAACATATCTAATATATATAAACATAATCAGCCAACAGATCCATGAAAAAATGCTCAGCCTCACTAGTCAACAAAAATTGAAACTTTACCGAGATACTACCTAACTCCAGTCAGGATGGCCATCACCAGTTGCTCAAAAAACAACAGATGCTGGAGGGGATGTGAGGAAAAGGGAACACTTTTACACTGTTGGTGGGAGTTTAAACTAGTACAACCTCTGTGGAAAACAGTGTGGCGATTTCTAAAAGACCTAAAAATCGACCTTCCATACAACCAGTAATATAACTGGAGAAACTCAAATCACTCTATAAAAAGGACACCTGCACACACATGTTTATTGCAGCATTATTCACAATAGCAAAAACATGCAACCAACTGTACTGCCCATTGAAAGTGGACTAGATAACGAAAATATGGTACATATACACGATGGAATATTACACAGCCATAAAGAAAAAACAAATTACAGACTTTGTGTCATCTTGGATGGATTTAGAGTCTAGACTATTCAGTGATCTATCATAGAAGCAAAGATATGAGCACTACATGTACTCATTCATAAGCGAAACCTGAACATTTATCATAATACTATAAGAAAGGAATTGGCAGTAGTGGGACACTGCTAGGGGAGTGAGGGGAGCACATAACATCAAAAAGGGTACCCAATCTCAAACCAGGCTAAGTGGGAACCAAGGGGAGACCCAAACTTTACCTGTATGATGACCACTTATGTACCTAAACCTGAATTGTACCACACATCTTTAAAATAAACATTAAAAAAAGGCAGAGGACCAATAAATATTTTAAATAAATACTTTCCTCTTAAAAATTATACGTTCATAATAAAACCAATAATACCATGTGAGAAAAATTTTTGGGTCTACATTAGAAGATGCTATAACAAAATTTACCATTTAAAAACTGATAGCCGGGTTCGGTGGTTCAGCCTGTAATCCCGCGCCTTTGGGAGGCTGAGGTGAGTGTATTGCCTGCTGCCTGGGCAGGCGAGACCTCATCTCTATAATAAATCAAAAAATTAACCAGGCGTGGTAGCGCGCACCTGTAATTCTGGCTACTTGGAAGGCTGAGGCGGAAGGATCGCCGGAGCCCTGCAGGTCGAGGCTGCGGTGGCCGGGAGCAGCCACTGCACTACAGTCTGGGTGACAGAGTGAGACTCCAACTCAAAAAACAAACAAACAAACAAACAAAAAAACTGATAAATAAAGGAGAATACTAAAGTATTCATCTTGCCTTTCCTATATCAACCATAACTTGGGAAGTCGATGAGTGGAAGTTTCTAGCCAACCATTTAAAAATAATTATGTAGAAAATAAACCAACAAAATTTAGAAGCTATGATGTGCCTCCTGATGGAGATATACAATACCACTTGAGAGGATTCTTGCCGAAAATATACTGATCTAATTCCTCCATTACAGAAAACATAGGTGAGAGAAGACTGTGCAACTTAATTTAGGAAACAGTAGAAAAATTTTTTCAGCAAATAAATTGCAAGGAAACTAGAGGAAGAACCTATAGATTAAGAAAATTAGGGGACATAGCAATCAATTACAAAGCATAGACTTTAGTTTTATTGTAGTTTGAACAATTGTGAAAGACAAAAAGAGAGAGAGAGGGAGACAGATAGAGCCAAAGTCAGTCAGATGTGAAAAGTTGAACACCTTAGTCATTGTTATTTTTATCTATTAAGCTGTGATAATAATATTATGGTTATATTTATAAAGAAATCTATTTTTTAGAGAGACATGCTAGTATGTTCATGGATGAAATATGATAGGAGTTGACAAATTACTCAGTAAGGGTGTATACACATGAGAAAAGATTGGCCATAAGTTATCTTATAAAAATAATTTAGGAATTTTTCTTCTTTCCATTATCTAAAATGAGTACTGAGATTATGTGATCTTTAAATGTTTGGTAGAATTCCCTGGAGTCATCTGAGTGATGCTTTTATGTGAGGAGTAGGAGTGGTGTGATTTCAAATGTATGTCTTTTGAGGTTAGCCGTGGATTATGTTTGGTCCTGCTACTTCCTCACAGGGTGAGGTTGCTGCTTAAACTCAATGAGTCTCCATTCAATTGTAAAATGAAGATATTAGTGCCTAGTACCCAGGATTGTTGTCAGGATTAAGTGAGGTAATGTGCTTTTTGGTTTCTTATACTTGCTATTTTTCTTTCCATGATCATTGACACATTTGTTTTTTCTGTCCAGATTGATTCTCCTTCTCTCTTTTGCCTATTTCATTCCTACTAATCCTTCATAGGTCAATGCCAATCATCATCTCTTAAGGGAATCTCTTCCGTTTCCTTCATAGCCAGGTTAAATCTTCATGTTATGGTTCCAATAAAAACCACACATCTCCCCACTGTAGCTCTGATCACATTGCAAGTTCACATTGTTAGTTAATATTTGACTCATATCTGTCTTTTCTTTGACTCTAAACTTCATGGCATCAAAGAAAATGTCTGTGTTCAGCATGTAATTCTCCCAAGCAGCTAAAATCTTGCTTGGTACATGGTACATAATCAACAGATATTTTTTGAGTATGTAAATGAGTTAATGAATAGGCAAATTAATACAGTATCTGACTCAGAGCCAGCACTCAAGAAATATGGTTATTACCATTACCTTTGTTGTTAAAGAATTTTTGTTTTTCTTTTTGGTATTAGACTCCTATGGTAGTTGAGAGAAACTGCGAGGTAAAAATATTGAAAGCAGTTCTCTGAGGTTAAGTGAATGCTGTGGCTTGTAAGGTCATTCACCCTAGGCACAGATATTGATTGAACCTTCTCAAGACCCAGACTGTCCTGCTCAGCAGTTTAATCAGAATGGTATTAGGAAAGGAAGCGTATTCATAACTTCTCTGAGCTAGAATCAATGGCCTCTTCTACATGTTCAATGGGTATGTTGAGTTGATTCTAAATACACTGAACTCAGTTAGTGAAAAAGCAATGACATTTCTTCAGAAATTGTGGATCACAAAAGAACAAAAAATTAGGCTTTTTGTTTCAAAGGTCTTGCAAGTGTGTCAAACTAATGGATTGATTCACAGTTTTATAATGACTGTTATTTCACCAAAGTTCACCTCCTACTTTTGTTAAACCCAAATTTCAGAATCCGAGAGACCAACAAAGAGCCAGCTCTGATGCAAACACACAAGGGTCTTTATTCAGGCTCGAGTCTGGGCTCATGCCCGAAGCAGCAGCTTCAGGGACGAGAGCCCCGATCCAGCATGGCAAGCAGTTTTTATATATCATTACAGAGGGAGGGGAAAGAAATTTAAACTTGTTTTTACATGATAGGGTAATTTCTCCTAATGGGTACAGGGGCACTTGGGATTGGTCTGGTCCGCTCAGCTACCTGTGATTGACGGGGGAGCTGCTAAATGAGCAGAGTGGAATGTCAGCAGGCAGGCTAAGCAAAGGAATGTCCGGGAGGGGTTTATTACTTGACATTCACATACTGCTAGCAGCAGTTGTGGAAGCAATCGGTTATTTTATGAGACAAACAAAAATTAAACTTAACAAGATTCTAAGTACAAACACTGCAAACAAATACAGTGAATGTGGGGTAGGAATTCATATAGTAATAGTTCTCTTAGAGTGTTTTTTGTTTTTTTTTTAATGTCTTGGGTCTCTCATTCCCCCCTCTCAGAGGAACCTATAGATAAGACCCAATCATGGGTCTACATAGGTTTTTTTTTTTTTTTTAAGACCATTCTGAAAATGGGTAGGAGAGTTGAGACACCAAGGATGAGTACCAAGCGGTTGGCACTGGTGCTTGAGTACCATGAGTTGAACAGTGCTGACTTGATTTTTAACAAAGGCTACAAGCTTGTTGATGATGCAAGGCCCGAAAATAAGTAGGAGAATTAAAACAACTAAAGGGCCAACTACGGTGGAAATTAGTGTAGTAAACCAGGGGGTGTGGTTAAATCATGCTTTAAAACAATTGAGTTGTTGCTCTTGTTCTCTAAAATTACAACAGTAGGAAATAGAGACTATGAAATTTGTAAAATTAACTGTATCTTATTAAACCTTAAAATATTATGATTGGTCATGCTTGAACTAACATGATTCTTTGACGTTAGCATGACCTATTTTAAAATAATTGAAACCTTACATTAAATGTAGTTAAAACTGGCCTAAAAGAATGCAGCCCAGTCTACAGTACACGCTGGGCTCTCGGGTGTGTGGCCCAAACTTTGTGCTGAGCCATTTTTGACAACTTTATTATTGAAAAGCTTGAAACTACTCCCTATAAGTGTATACTAATTTTACAAATATACTGTTAAATTGTATAAAGAAGCTCGTACCATATAAAAGGCTCTCAAATGTGACCTGAATTTGAATTATATTTAATTTGTAAGCCGAAACCACAGTTTTATGGGAAACAGGAACAATAGGTTTTCAGAGTAAGCCATGCCCGTTACAGTCACAGAGCTTTCAGCTTAGATCAGCAGAGTTTCTTTAGGTTACTTGTGTTTTATGGTAAAAAGAGGAGGAAAATGGGGTCAATGGCTCCCAAACATGTCCTAGCGGTCTCGGGGTCTAAGGCCCTCCCTGATCCCTAACGCTCAGTGGGCCTCCGTGGCCGGCTCCCAACATCTTCCCCTTTTTTATTTATTATTTTAGTACAAAACCATGAAACTCGGTGTTAAGCTGAAAAATGTTCCTTTTCAATACTCTGGAAATAACTGGAAATAGGCACAGCAAGACAAGAATTACTGTCCCGCAAATTCTTACATTAATAAGTGTAGACATTAATGACTTTTGATTAGCAAACAATGGGAAGTTATTAAATATGGAGCTAGTCAATTCATAGGACCGGAACTGCTTTTTAGCAACTTATGTCCTGTATGTCTTAATGTAATTTAGTGAGGTTTATATTTAAGTCCGAATGATTTTAAATTTTAAGGATATGATTTTTTATCTTGTCCCAAGTATGGACAGACTTATTTACCTCCAAAGGAATGAGGCAAATCCACTGAAACTCAGAGTGACATCAGAGAGCCAGTTTTATTTTTAAAGTTGCAAGCTCTTGTTTTACTGCTAATGCTGCCTTTTTTTTTAAAGCATTAACTTTTATTTTTTAACTTTTAATCTACAATTTTTTGAGTAGCCAATGCAATAGAAATATCCTTAGATAACTGATTAGCAAAGGTAGCTGTATGAACTTCCTTAGATAGAGCTACAGCTGAAACTGTTACTGAAGTAGTAATTGCTATTAATGCTATAATTTTTAAAATTAAGTAGCTAAAAAAAATTTTCTGTCTTTCTAACATAGCATTAACCTTATATAACGTTTGTAAACCATTTCAGCATATTAACGGGATGACAAAGATATGGGGACCATTAAATAGGGGAGTTGCTTGAGAATGACAAATTTCTTACAAAAGGCCTTGGTTAAACAATTAGTAAAATGCATTCAGTACAAGATATCTTATAAACATTAGCACGATAAATAATTTTAACAGTTTGATATTCACTCTAAATAAGAAATATATAAGGAGATTGCAAGTATGCTCTAATATGGTATAACTGAGTTTGTCCAACGGATTTAGACAGGCTGCCTGGCTGAAGGGCTGCAAGAGCTCTCCATAGATGAGGCTGAATAATCTGCCGGACACCGTACTTGATGGACAGTACTGGAGGCACCCATCCATTGGAATGACACCTAGCTGCGGCAAGCGTATAGCCATTAAAAACCCCAGTCACTAATATATTCTTATACCAGGCACAGGATAGTCCACCTTAGAGTTATAAGCACAGTCTCTTCATCTCAGGAAGCCAGTA
The DNA here is from genome assembly GCF_000164805.1 of Carlito syrichta. Lineage (NCBI taxonomy): Eukaryota > Metazoa > Chordata > Mammalia > Primates > Tarsiidae > Carlito > Carlito syrichta. The sequence continues at coordinate 592,464 of NW_007260386.1, read as the reverse complement.
TGTTGCTGGATGAGCGTCCAGTCCTTTTCTGTATCATTGAAGGGGCAAACAGATGCTGATAGGCGTCTAGGTGCATGATAGGGTTAGTTCCTCCAGGCATTAACATTTGCAGCCATCATCCATCCTGATAAGGGCTTTCTGTACTTAGAGACTTAAAGGTAGATATTAAGCAAGAAGCCCGGTAATTATTAAAAGCAGAATTATTATATTATTATATTGAAAACTTTAGAGACATGTAGTTACGTTATAGCTTAAATTGAGAATTTAAAACAGGTAAACATTGGCAGGAGACAACAGTTTCCTTTGTTTTTATAATAGGTGTGACACACTTTTATAATAATTGATGAGCTAGAGAGTGAAGCCCAGGTTATTCTCCATTCATTTTGTGGCAGGATGCGGCAAATGCTTAAATATATATTTCTTGTATGATTGTGTGAATAACCACAGAAACATGTAACTGGTTCAGGATCAGCAGTTGGCCTCACCTGGGTTGCCACTAGCCCAGCGGCAAGGTTGATAGCAGTTAGAGGTATTTCCCTTTGAATGGCAAGTTGCAACTTTAAAGGCCCGCCCAGGTGGGTTTTGTTTAAGAAAGGCCAAATGGCCCAGAGACTGGCCATTTCATTAAAAAAAAAGTCTTATTTGGCCAAAATTACGGTTTAACAATTTTGAAAAGAGAAAAAAAGAAAGAAAAACAACAACAACAACTAAAAAAAAACTTTGCTTTTTTTTGTGTGTGTTGTTGCTCCAAGGCAAGACTTCCAAATTCTTTTAAGTTTGCCTGTATGCCCCTAACAAGAAGAGTTAAGATGCCTGTTTACTTTATTTAAAAGTCTGTTGTGGGGCCTTTTCCCTTAGCAGGGGCTTTTGTTCACCCCCCCTTTCAGACTTCATAGAGAAGTTAGGTATTTAAATTCTCTAGACTGCTATAGGAACAGGACCACACTTAGGGTCCCCCCCCTTTTTTTTTTCTTTTACAGTCGCTGATTGGGTTCTTCCTTTTTTAAATTTTTAGCAGCACTTACTTTCCCGGGATGTTTTGAATTTCTTCTGGTTCAAGAAGTGTCTAGGGAAATAAGCTTATAAACTGTAATTCAAATTTATTTCAAATAGACAACACATCTTCTTATGAGCATTTATGTTTGTGGCCCCCCTTTCCTTCAGAGACCTACCATTAAACAATTTTATAGGTTTAACAAAGTTCATTTCAGGGATTTGGATCCTGAGTGATGAAATACCAAATACCTATGTTTAGTTAATTTATGTTTCCAAAGGATTTCTAGTGATTATTATGCTAACCTGCAAATTGAAATTATACTGTTCTAGTTTTATCTGATGGAGTTTTCCTTGGATTCGCCAAGGGGTGGGACAGGTTGCCACTTGGCCTGCAGTAGAAATGTTTAAACGCCTTTTAAAACCTACCTATAGGAAATTTATGTCTAGCCTGTGCTAGCTACACTGCCTCAATTATTTATTCTTTAGAGATTTTTTTTTGATCCCATAATCATTTGGGGTGCTGAGGGGTGAAGGTTCGTCTTCTGTACTTTCTTCAGAGCTGATAATGGGCGCAGTCCTGCCTAGTCAGAGATTGAAAATCTCTCCCTGTCTGATTTAAGGCATCCAGATTTGTTTCAGCAGTGGCATTATTTTCAGGCACTGGCTGGAGTTTTTGCATGACTATTATGTGGGCATAAAATTACTGGATTCTAGCTCAATAAAAGGAATAAAGTCAGGTCTACATTTTGACAATTGTAGGCAGTGGCTGATTACCTTTTTATATAAAAGCTATAAGGTCTGAAGTTATTAGCATAACTTAAATGATAAACTTTAATTTCTGTGGCTTTATTACAAGTACCAGCTTTTGTATTTCTGGACTATAATGGTAGCCTGACAGATTGTTTTAGACTATAATTTGAACTAGGCACTTAAGTAAATTCTATATAAAATTTGAAGAGAAATCCGAAAATGTTTGGAGACTTGCATTCAGAAAAGACTTTATTATGCCTAGATTGTTTATAGAACTTCTTTTGTATGTATATATTTTTTTTAACTTTCCTTATACCATTTTGGTGTGCTTATACCATTTTATTTTTTTATTTTTTGTTCTCTACCCCCTTTAAAAATTTTTATAACTATCTACTTTATTATAGGACAGAAATGTACCATATAAGATTTCCTCTTAGATAAATATATATATATATTTTTATATTCCTTTCTTTTTTTCCTGCTAAAACCTTATTTTTATATTAACAACCTTTTTACATTTTTCCTTTGCCTTTTGCTTTCCTTTTTATTTATTTATAGATAACCTTTTACAGTCATAATTTGAATTTACCTTTTAGTAATTGTTAGGTGAGACATTTAGTTTTTGGAACACCTTTAATTCCACTAGAGAGCAGGTTTCAGGAGGAAGAAATTCAGTATGAGCACAAGGGCTAAAAACTTAGCCTTAGTATTAATTAAGAAATTAATTTGGACCCCAGCCACATTTATATAGACCCAAGGATTCTCTGAGTGGATGGCATACAGAGTGCTGCGGTGGGCCGTGCCCCTCCCCCTTCAGTCAACAGTCACTATCGCTGAGCTAGGTGTTTCCCCTCCCCTCCAGGAGGGGCCGCACCATCTCCTTAGCAGGTTTATCTTTATTGGGCCTTTTTTTGGGTGGCTGGAGCTTTTGCCTTTAGTGGCAACTGCCGATTTATTTACCTTTCCTCTGGCTGGTGCTCATTTTGGAGTTCTTCTCCTTTTTTTTTTTTTTTTTTTAGAGTGAACAGACCACAAAGATGTAAAATGATCTGTTCCTATTTATTTCTAAACAGGCAAAATTGTAAAAATTCTCATGAATTACTAAACAGTAGCCTTAGTCGTAAGATGTGGACAATTAAATGAGCATAGCCAAAAAACGCAAGCATTAGTGTTATTTAGCATTACAGTATAAAGTAGAGACTCAGCATACATTACAAGACTCTGAGAGACTTCGGAACAGTTTTACAGGGACAAGCAGTGGATTACGATTTTAGGCAAGGCCTAAACCTTCAGAAACGGATTTAGTTTCAATTAACCTGGCTTTTAGCATTTGAAAACGAGAATAGCCTATTCATTCCCTTGGTTGCCAGAGAAAGGTCACAAAATTATTATTATTTTTTTAAGGCTAGCATTAACTTACATTGCATTTCTCCATTTCTTTACAGGTGGGTTAGAATGAGCTCCTTCAGAATTTACGAAGGAGAATGCAGGCTAAGGAAGGGAGGGGGAGTGGTCCCTGGAAAGAGTTTAAGATAACCAGTAGCACGTCTTATACACAATAGGCAATTTTCCATAACCTTAACAACAAAAGGCAGAAATTTTAACAGCGCCAGTGGGTTAGGAGAAGACACCACTTAAATAAGAGGAGACAAGATGACATTGAAAAATATGCGCCAATCAAGTTTTTAGAAGACCATATGTACCATTAAACAAAGCACAATAACTTAACCAGCTTTTTAACAGATTCAAAGTGAGAGACACCTGTTAGCAATTGATAGGTTGGTATACCCCCAACACAGACTAACTATTAACTTTTTTTGGCCTCAAGAGTTTACAGAATTTCTTTTATTTGTTTCCATTAACTTTTACCTAACATGTTCGATGAACTTATACCATTCTTTGACATGTTTTAACTTTCTATTTTTGTTCTATGCTTTCTGTAACCAGCCATTCTATTATAGAACAAAAATGTATTATTAAAAACATACTTTATATTATTTATATATTGGCTAAATACATCTTATATTGCTTATATTATTTATTTTGGCTGAAAATTCTAGGATACACTTTTAAAATGAAATGATAGAACTAGTTATTAGCAGAAATTCTTTTGCAGCAGTATTTAGAATTTGTAAGCTTTTATACTCACCTTGAAAGTTTGTTGTTTTTTTTTTTTTATTTGCTCATGTTCATTAATCCTCTTTGTTCTCAGTTTTCTCTCTGCCGAGAGCAGACTATGGTTCGCAGGCTCCGCCCCGCTAGCAGGGGGGAGGGGAGGTGGGGCAAAGGTTGCCACGCTGTGCCTCAGCCGCCCAGGCTGGACTTTGTTTCCTGTGAGGCCAGGACTCTGTGCGTCGGCCCTGTTTGGGTTGAAGAAAAGATTTTGCCCATGGGGGGGTGGGGGGGGGGGTTTAATCAGTTACGTACCTGATTTGGGCGGCTATAACGGAAATCAGGAAAATAATATGCTTAACCTGCAAAGCAAAACTTAGTGAGAAAGTTCTCTCAGGTGGCCATTTTACATTGAAGGACGCCCTCCTTTTTTTTTTTTTTGCAAATGATTTCATTCAGATTATCAGCTTTACTTTACGTCCGAGAAATAATCAGCCAAGAGTTAGAGTCAGTCTCTGTCCCATGTTTTCCATCCACAGTAACACACATATAAACAGCAGATAAAATAAAAAAAAACGCAACCAACACAAAAATATACTTTCCTACGGCCATAGAGACAAAGACAAAACCGATCTGAAGGCAAGCCCACACCTCTTGGTGCTGGGCTACCTTCAGATATGAGGACAGCGCTATCCTCCGAATGGGGGCATACCAGACGACCCCCTCTCTCAGACCGTCACTGTGTCCGAGAGCTACTGAGTCCGCGCCTCTCACGCCTGGACCCCCTCTGTGCCTGCACTTTCCAGCGCCTAGGCTCCCTCTGAGATTGAGAGATGTCTCCCAAGATCTCTGGCCAGCGGTCCTAGATAGCACATCCACTTAACCTTATTCTGGCCTTATAAAATAGATATCGATATCTTACAAGAAGGGCGCTAACAATGAGTAACAATTAAGCAGACAAACAGACAATACAGTGCACTCCCACATATGGAGACCCTACAGGCTGGGGTTAGAGGTCTCTGGAATAAAAAATCTCGCTGGGGCCTCCAAATGTTAAACCTAAATTTCAGAATCCGAGAGACCAACAAAGAGCCAGCTCTGATGCAAACACACAAGGGTCTTTATTCAGGCTCGAGTCTGGGCTCACGCCCGAAGCAGCAGCTTCAGGGACGAGAGCCCCGATCCAGCATGGCAAGCAGTTTTTATATATCATTACAGAGGGAGGGGAAAGAACTTTAAACTTGTTTTTACATGATAGGGTAATTTCTCCTAATGGGTACGGGGGCACTTGGGATTGGTCTGGTCCGCTCAGCTACCTGTGATTGACGGGGGAGCTGCTAAATGAACAGAGTGGAATGTCAGCAGGCAGGCTAAGCAAAGGAATGTCCGGGAGGGGTTTATTACTTGACATTCACATACTGCTAGCAGCAGTTGTGGAAGCAATCGGTTATTTTATGAGACAAACAAAAATTAAACTTAACAAAATTCTAAGTACAAACACTGCAAACAAATACAGTGAATGTGGGGTAGGAATTCATATAGTAATAGTTCTCTTAGAGTGGTTTTTTTTTTTTTTAATCTCTTGGGTCTCTTACTTTGAGGCATAGAGAAAATAAAAATAATGGAAGTAATTTTCTTAGGCTTCTAAGAAAGGGGCTGAAAAGTTCACTATTTCATCTGCTAAAAGTTTGTTTTGATTCTGCAAGATAGGAATGATTTACACATATTTTACAAAATAGCTAAAGCAGTGGTTCTTAAATTTGGGAAGTTATAGTTCTCTTTGAGACTCCAATGACAAGTGCAGACTCTGTTGTTCAATACAAACAACAACTTTCTGTGATCATCTTCAGGATGATCACAGAGTCCTTGTAGTTTATAGAGATTGTAAGAAAAACTCTTGTAGAGCTATGACTGTGTGTGTGTGTGTGTGTGTACGCACTATACATGAAATACAGCTTCTCACGATATGATGACATTTTATATTTTCCAAGTCTACTGATTAATGGTCAATGTTCATTTAAAAAAATAAGAAAACTACCTAAACATACTGCTAAATTAATGCTTATTTCATTTGGATTAAACTAATCGTTTTAATGTCCTACAACAGGGAAAACAAGCCATATCTATATATCAAAATAAGTTTCAAAAACTTTTAGATCACAGAGCATGTGATTTATTGTTAGATGTGGTCTAAAGTTATTCACATAAAATGTAAAAACCAAAATTATGTATTTTATAGACATATAAATATATAACAGAAAACAAAAAAAATTCACAGAAATTAAACCTCAAAATTTTCATGGCATTTACTTGGACAGGGAGGGAGATAATTCAATAGAGGTAGAATTTAGGGGATTTTCATCGTTAATGGTCACATCATAAAAAAAAAAAAGAAGGAACTGAAGCATATATCATATTAAAACTTGACATATCTGGGCTGATGGGTACAAAATGGTTTATTATATTATTAGTCTTCATTGTCCATATAAATATATCAAAATAAAATATTTACACAATGAAAATAGCTACTGCCTAGCTTACAGAGATGTCATAAAAATGAATGAAAAGATAAGTGAACGTGATTTGGAGAAAGCAAATGCCACAAAAAGGTTAGGGAGATGTTTTCTCCATCTTATTTCATTAAAAAAACTTTAACCAAAATATTTATTAGGCAGGATTAATATTCCTATTGCAACTAAAGATCGAATGAATATCAGATTGTAGTCATAGACTTCATATTCCATGGTGTCTTGCTGTTCATCTTGTTCAGTTGAGTCCAAGGTGTTCTACTCAGATTCAGGGTTTACAGAAGCACCTTGGGGAATATAAATTAGGGTGAAGAAAATGTTGAATTTGTCAGGCCTCTGGGCATTCATCATACTTCAATTAGAACAATATTCTTTTTGTTATATATGTTTTTCAATATTTTGTTGGCAATATGACTGGGGATCCCCAAAAAACATGAATTTGTTTATTAAAAATTGTATATTTATTCTTTCATGTTTAAACTTCAGTCACCTTTAAAGTACTCTCCGTCTGATGCAACACACCTACTGAGATGCTTTTTCCACTGTTCAAAATAGTTTTTGAACTCATCAATTTTGATGTCTGTTAGTACTTCTGCACTTTTGTTTCACCTCTTCCATGTCGGCAAAATGTTTCCCTTTGAGAATTTTTGCATCTGGGGAAATAAACAAACAAAAAATCACCGGGGCAAGATCAGGTGAATAGGGAGGCTGGGGCACAGGGATCGTGCTGTTTTTGATCAAAAACTGTTTAACACTCAGTGTTGTGTGGGCAGTGTGGGCAGGTGTGCTCGTAAATCGCCTATCATGAAATGGGCAGAGACATTGAAAGACTCTCCAAAAAAATTTCACTGAAGCCGAACGCAGCCTCTCACAGCATCGCTAGCTGGTACCCTGATGCCGATGGGTTCTGAGGATACTTATTTAGCAGGAGAAGCCTATACTACAAGGAGCCCACCCTCCAAAAAATAATTCCAGGTGTTTTTGGGTCCCCTTTGCATTGATCCACTGTTAAAAACCATAGATCTAATCTTATAACTTCTCCAAGACTCAAGTGCTAGGATGGAAAGCTGCTATCTTTTCATTTCTTTAATGCCACCAGAACCTTAGTATTATTTGAGGGAGCACTCTTTACACATTGGATGACGTCTAATGAGGTGTCAGTGAAGACACTTGTCAAAGAAAAGAACCTTATCCAGACATCAGAATCACCTAAATTTCACATCTGTCAGTCTTGAGATTTTAATGTGATCATGTGATAGAGAAGAGTTCTTATTTCCACTAAACCCAGGCCTGATCATATAGCTTGCAAATCTGAATTTTCCTTAAGCCATCATGCCAGTAGGTAGGACTAGAGTTTTTGTCAGACAACAGAGCTAACAAATGAAGATAAATGGAGCTACCATAGAAGACATCACAGTCAAGAAAGTGAAAGACACTAGGTCCTAATAATATCACTTGAGCCCCTGAATTCAGCTAACTTTTCAGCCACATGAAATAATAAATTCCCTGTTTGCTTTAACATTAAAGAGTCTTGATATATAATATCTTAAAATATATGTTTCTTACTTGTAACTAAAAAATGCCCAAATCGAATGGCTAATGCTGTCATACCCCCATTCTTACCTCCAAGTGATTAAAAAAAACCTGCCAGGTGTAAGTTCCATCTTTGGCCGATATTTTAAAAAGTTATTTATGTTTATCTAAAATTTTTCTCCCTCCAATTTATACCCATTTTTTCTGTTGTCTCATCTGGAGTCAAACGCAATATATTTGGTCCTTCACCTAGGCCTATTGATATGTGAATATTATAGTATTCCCCCTACCTCAACCTGCCCATCCCCTGCCCATAGTTTCTTATACATGGAGACTTCAAATATAAACCTTAAGATTATCTTATCTACAAAATGTTTTTAATAAGATTATATTTAAAATGACTATTTTTGTTATTTTGCATCATTGCTAGAATTGAAATTCAATTTTCTTTAGGTGTCTGCACACCAGCTGAACTTTTCAAAATTTTTCCTTTTTTTAACCTCCAAAGCAAATTATAAAATGGGGAATGATTAATACATTCCATTTATATAGAATAGTGTAAGCCCACATATCCCAAAGCAACATGGAAACAGCTGTCAAACCTACTCACTTCATTTTTCATGAAATCAGACCAGCTGTTGAGTGTCTCATAAACATCTAGAGCAAGACATGAAGAAATTACAAGGGAACCCTTCTAAAACAGGAAGTATATGTTCCCAAATCCTTGAAAAATGATCTTAGAGAATGGTAAAGCCTGCAAGATCTTAGAAATTGGTATATGAGTTCTAGCAAAGACAAGACACTTTTTCAAAGTCACAATGAGATAGCAAGACATCTCAGATCTTCAGACCTTTACCTTCTTTCCACTTCAATGCCAATTTCACAAACAGAATATAATCCATTATCAAATAAATGGCTAAGATGTCACATGCATTGGTTTTGGAGGAGAGAGATAGCTATAACCATATGTTCCCCCAAAATAAATAATACATATATAAATGAAAAGTGGAATTGATAGGCAATTTTTGAGCTTAGTCAATGGCTGAGATTTAGCCAGGAACTTTATCTCTATTTTGCCTAAGTGCCTAACTAAACAGTAATCTAAATAAGATGATATTCTGTGAACCAAAGGAGACTATATTACAGTTAAGTTACTCAACTATTCATGTCGACATTTCTGTATTTTCCAAACATTTTGGAGTACTGTACCATACACAAGGCACCGTGTTGAGTATGTTGTATATGTCGTAAAGGCAAAAGGTGTGAAGGTCGGGTTGGAAAGAAATGATGCCTGTTCTCAAGAAGTTTATAAATGCTGAGGAAGTTCCTAAAATGTATATTTTTCAATGTTAAGTAACAAGAAATGCAGTGTTATGTTTTAACTCTTTCTCTCTACTAAAGCCATGGGGAATTCTCTTTGTCCCTAGAAAATGCACTACATGGCCTTAATTAACTATTTCTTAAATATATGTCTGGATGAAAAGTTGAGAACCCTAATCTGTGACTTTAAATGCCTTATCTTTTTCCTTTATTTTTTTGAAAGTCTACCCATCCTTCAAAATTTCTCCAAATTCTCTGCTTATCTACAAAGCTTTCTTTGAAGTCTCCATTGACATTAGCCTTTCTACGAGCTCTTGCATACTGTTACCAGCATCTTTCTTGATGCTTAAGTTTCTGCTGCTTAATATATCTACTTAACTGCTTTCTATGTTAAGGTTTATTTCCCCAGCTAGATTGAGCACCTGGGCAAAGAACGCTTTATATTTTTCTCAGTTCCTAGAACAGCACAATTTAAGTATGTCATGTATTCAAAAGGAAGAAATGAATAAATACCACTTCTCTTTGATTCCCCATTGCCATCTGAGCCTACTCAGAGAACAAATCCTCCTGGCCATCTAAACTCAGTCATGATTGAATCATTAGAAAATGTACCTTAAGGACAGGAACTGATTTTTAATTTAATTTTGTCACAGTTCCCCTCGTGGGTGTAGCCTCCATTGTTCACCTACCTCATCTGCTGCTAGTCTGCCTCATCCACTGTTAAGAAATAATTAGAGAGAATCAAATTAGTCAAAATGGTATAAGATTATCTGTCATTGAGATACAATATAATTCAGAGAAGTACAGTCTAAACTAATAGAACAATAGCCATTAAAAATCACAGCCAAATCCTTAATGATCTTATATGAAAATGTAAAAAATTCCAGTTATTTAGTGTACAGGGGACATGAGAGATTTTCAGTGTTCCCAGTGAATGTGTGCAGTCCATGCTTTGAAAGATACTTATTTAGAAAACTTGGTCAGCTGTTAAAGTGATAGGTTAAGTAGCCGAGGGGAAGGAAGAGAACTAAACTTTCATAACTTAACAAAACCTTAGTAGACTACTAGTAAGTAGGATTTAGGCATATATATGCCAAATACATGTATGTGTGTGTATATGCATATTTTTTTCATGATATTCCATGATTTTCAACCATAAAAAAATCAAAGAAAGGATTTATATGCCTGATCACTTAGGTTTCACTAAGATTAACCCCCTGGCAGGTGAGGAACCTGCTTGAAGAATCTCCCCTTTAGGCAGAGAAAATTCTTAAAGATGACATCATTCAATATTAATGCCTACAAACTGCCTTAGGAGAAATCACCTTAACGGAGAATTTTATTTTTGTTCTACTTAGTCTTTTTGACAGAATTATCATATGTTAACTGAAATTGAGTAGGAAAGAAAACAACCCAATCAGGCCTACTGAAACCCAGTTCAAAACTGAAGCATATTCAGATGAATGCTAATTTAATTATTAAATGGCAACATGTGTTCATTCTAAATGAACGGCTGGAACATATGCAAGTTATACAACTTCTTAGCCTCTTCCCTGCTGAAAAGAGCATCCCTAGTTATAAGAAAGTGTATCTTTCAATCTCTCAGGAAAAAGAAAGCCAAGACAGCATAGTTTACCAGAAACCTTGTAGCAAGCACATTCCTCACCAGTTTCCTTCCAACCCCAAAATGTCCTATTCTCCGTTCCTGTCCCTGAGTCTTTGTACATATTAGGCACTCAGTCAAAATTGTTTTCTTTTCCCATTGATAATATAGTTTATTATTTAAACCACAACAATTTTGATAGTGAAAGATGATACTAAAAATTACAATTCATTTAATACTGAAAAGTCTATTGATCTTAAATGGTTTTTACTATATTTATGGTCTTATTCCAAAACTATTTTTAAGAATAAAACTATTTCTTAAAATATAAAAGCAACATATGTATACTACATACACTACATTAAAAAAACTTGTATTGATAGCTTAAACACTAACATAAAATAGAATAAATAGGATTTACTCAACCACTTTAATCAGTTTCTTAGCCATATTTGTCTTTAAAAATGTGTCACTGGTATCTTTTCTGAGGAATGCATTTTTTTCTTATTAAATGATGTAGGAATAAGGATTTTCCTCCTCTGAAGCTTGAATCTATTGAAATAAATGTACAGTGTTCAGATTAACAGAAAAAAAAGGTGTATAAATTTATTAACATGCATGTGGACATGATAGAATTACAAATATGAAACTAGAAGGACAGGCCAGATGACTGCATTTTTAAAAATAATATCTTGCGGCTAAAGAAAGAAGAGAGGTTTGGAGTTTCTGAGGGAGGGTGGTGTCGCAGGTTTGAAAGAGTGAAAAGAGGAAAGTTATGGTGCTATAGTTTGGAAGTTTGTCCCCTCCAAATCTCATGTTAAAATTTGATCCCTAGTGTTGCAGGTGGGACTAATGGGAGGTGTTTGGGTCATGGGGGTGGATCTCTCATACTTTAATGTCCTCCCGGGAGGGCATGGGTAAGTTTTCATTCTATTATTTCCTTTGAGAGCTGGTTGTTTAAAAGAGCCTGGTGGCATCTCCTCCCTCTCTCTTTTGCTTTCTCTCTTGCCATGTGTTCTCTGCACAGGTCAACTCCCCTTCTCCTTCTGCCATGAGCGGAAGGAGCTTGAATCCTTCACCAGAATCAGATGCTGGTGCCATGCTTCTTGTACAGCCTGCAGACAGATGAGCCAAATTAACCTCTTTTCTCTGTAAATTACCCAGCCTCAGGTGTTCTTTTATAACAACACAAAAGGACTAAGACACATGGCAAGCAAAGATTGTCTTGTTATACAGATGAAAATTTCTCAGGTGATCTTGGAGCTGCCCTCAGAAGAGTAGACAGCAGCCTGGTAAGGCTTCTCTGTCAGACTTTTAAAGTGTCAAACTTTTAGCCTTCATTTCCTGTGAGTTAATTTTTCCTAGGTCTGATAAGTAACATAAAGGTGTGCTTCAGAAATTGCCTGTTTGCATCGACTATTCATTTCACTAATTTAGATATTATCTACAGATGCAAATCTCTCCCTCCAAAAAACCAGCTTTTCAGTGCTGTCCCTGATGTCTGCAGCCCCTCTAAATAACCATCTCAAAATATGCTAAAAAAGTTATTTTGGGGGATGAAATATTCTGGTTTTTTTTTAATGACTTTGTTATTAATCGTTTTTATAAAATTCTCTGTAAGCTTCTTCAAAATTGCATATCATGTTTAATAAATATGAAGTTTTTGACAACTTCAATTTACTTCTTGCTATAACACATATTTTTCTTAATTAAGAAAACTCTTTCTAGATGTGGCATAAGCTTGTTAGCTGTCCATTTTGAAAATAGTCTCTTGTACTAAAATATTTCTTCACTCTTTTTTAGCTTCAATTTGGCATTGATTTCTTCTAAAAATATTTTCATAAGACAAAAATCTTTCATAAAACTATGACTGATTTACTTTCATAAGTAAATAAAGCAAAATCATCTATCTTCTGAATTTCATTTCACACCAGTAGATAAGAAAATATTATCCAATTAAAAACAAGAGCTTTATCAAAAGGCTTTCCTCTCACAAGTCATGATCAAATCACAATGACAGAATTCCAAGTTTAAATTTGGCATAGCATTTTTGCTCTCATCATTTAATTTGCATGAATCATCCCTTGCTTCACTGGGATTATTATTATTACTATTATTTGCTTTCTTTATATTTGCAAGCTTTGCTTCAACAATTGCAATTTACTAGTAACTTTATAAAAGCTGATGTACTTTATGCTCAATTATTTAAATATTTGAGTAAGAATGTCCAACAGATTTTGGAGAAAGCACAATAATAATGGAAATGATTTATTTACAAAGACAATCAATATCAGTGTAAAACACATAAGTTGACTTTAATAAAAACTCAAATGTTTCTGAAATTTAGCTGAATTTGGGCAGCAAAGAGAAAAAGTGATTATTGCTACACTGAAGAATTTTTTTAAAATATATTTAACATCACCCTTGTCAAACAAATGTTTTGGTTTAATTATTCTAATTCTACAGGTTTAAAAATGCTTAGAATTTTTGATAACTATGGAGTCTATTTTGATTGGAGGAAACCATCAAAATGTGGTTGTCTGTCAAATCGCACTAAGTACATTGTAGCTCCATAGATGTAATTTAGTAAGAACACCAAATTGAAGAAGATTATAATTCGATGTCCTACCAATATGTGCATTTTTGTCAACATCACATATTTTCAATGAAAAATTTAAAACTGAGTTTACTTTAACAATCACAATAATGTCACATTTCACGACTGCCAGCTGGAGTATGAAAAGTTTCACTCTGATTTCCTGGATCTAAATATTTTTTTAAAAACTTAAAAATTTAAAAAGTGGTCAAAATGTGAATAAGAGATACAGAGATGGCAAATAGGCATGTAAAATGATGCCTGGCATCATTTATCATTAGAAAAATGCAAATTACAATTACAATGAGACATTACTATATCCAAGTAGAGTGAATAAATTTTTAAAAATTGACCATACCAAGTGTTGACAAAGATATAAAGGAATGAAAACTTTCATACATTGTGGGTTGGATTGCAAAATGGTACAACCACTTTGGAAAGCAGTTTGGCAATTTTTTTAACATACACCACTATACAATTATCCTACTTCTACACATTTACCCAAGAGAAATAAAAAACATGTTTACCTAAAGATGTGTACACAAATATTCATAACAGTCTTTTTTATTGTAACCCAAAGGGTAAATGACTTATATGTCCATCTGCAAATAACAGATGAATATAGTGTAGAATATTTAAATGATAGATTATCACTCAGCACCAAAAAAGGATGATTTACTGATATATACAACAACATGAATACATTTCAAATAGCTATACTAAGTGAAAGAAGTCAGATACTGTCCCCCAAAAAGTATATACTTTTTTATTCTATTTTTATAAATTTATTGGAAATAATGTATGGTAACAGAAAAAAAAATTAATGGTTATTCTGGATAGGATAAGGTTGAATGATGGTGAAAAAGAGCTAGGTTGACGAGAAAATGCTGCAATTTTGGATTTATTATCTTGGTTTTCATGATAGTTTCACAGGTGTACACATATGTTAAAACACGTTATATTACACATTTTAAATATATGTACTTTATGGCACCTCAATTATAACCCATTAAAGCTGAAAAAAATCCAGTTAAATAATATTCCAGATGATAGTAATCAGGACTGTACCAAGCAAACTAAGATATACTACTGTTAACCCAACTTTATAGGCACATACACCTACTTTCATTGTACATTTCTAATATTCTTTCAGTTCTTAGATTAATCTTCACCCTCTCACTTCCTCAAATAGTCTAATCCCAATCATTCCTGATTAAATTCCATTACTTAACATTTGCTTGTAGCACCATACAATGCTTTCCTTTTAGGATTTTTCACATTGTACATTTACATTCATTTCCATTGAATTAATGTCTATATTACTTTCCTAGACTGTAAGAAACTTGAGTTCTGGAATCTTTTTTCCCCCCTCACTACTATATTCTTAATGTCTGGCACTATGACTAATTAATAGTAAAAGAATTAATAAATGTAGCAGCAAATTAAAGATCCGGCCAAGAGGGAGAAAGGGATTCTGTTCTTTTTAACTTATGCAATCAATAAAATAATACCATCTTACATTTAAAATATTTGTATATGAAGAAATATTCCTCCATTTACTATTTAGCTTGTTCCTTGTAAGAATTCTGTAAAGAATGCAAAATAATGAATAAACCTGAAACTCATGAAGCCATATGGGTAATCAAATAGTGGAAACATGTCCTGAGCATAAAGACTTGTCATCAAGAACAATTTATGTTGCACTAAGCCACAGCTATTGCTTTAAAGGGCTTCATCATCTTATTCCTGGATATTACACGAACCTTCTGACATACTGATTCTTGACCTGAGATGCATACTGAAATTATCAAAACAGGTTTTTGGTCTGTTTGTTTAATACCAATGTCTGTGTCATACCTTCAGAGATTTAGATATAATAGGTCTGGGACAATAGCTGGGTATGAAGAATTTTAAAAGCACTCCAGGTGATTCTAATGTGAAGCAAATTTTAAGAGCCATTCGTTTTTCTGTCTCGGTCTAGAGAGTAGCACTACCTCCACTCCATCCTCACTTTGAAGCAAACATTATTGATTTCAGACACAAATATGCCACATTCTCACTTGAAAGCCTTCTGTATTGTCATATGGCATTCAGGGTGCACTCTGGACCAAACTCCAGACCTGATTTTTTTTTAAAAAAACCCATTCTACAAAAAGAATCAGAAATAACCAAATTTAATGGCTGAAGCAGAAAAAGATAAGATAAACACTGAAAAAAGAGATAAGCAAAGAATATCTAGTGCCAGAGAGAAGAAAATGTTGAAAGAAAATGATGAATGCATGTCAAAATTTTACAGGTGCAATTACAAGCCAATTGGAGCCTCATAACAAATAATGACAGCAATAGATTATAACTCATTACCTAAAATAAGAATCAAAGATTCTATACTAATAATATATGAACATATAAGTAAATAAATAAAGTGAGTAGTAGCCCTTCTTTACAATAGAATGCCAATAAATAAATTTAGAAGAAAAGATTAGCATATTAAACTATTATAACTGATTCAGAAAACAATGAACAGGGGATGCTAAAATTATTGGTCAAAAGTTTTATAAGGATAACTGAAATTGACATAGTCTCAAGATACCTCTCCTCAAATTACTTATTAATCACAAAAGTAAAAATACTAACTTTACAACAAATTGATCTGGCTGACCTCACCTGAACCAGGTTATCAGAGTTAAGGTCACCAATAAAAGGTTATCTTGTGTCTCTGGATGTGATCCTTGGATAAAAACTCAGTATCACTTAGGTGATATTCCTGCCAAAAATGCAAAATATAAAAACGATGTTCTAATCATGAGAAAATATCAGAGAAACCAAAAGTGAGAGTCATTCTACAAAACAAGCAGCTAGTACTCTCCAAAAATCTCAAAAAAAAAAAGGACAAAGAAAGAGCTGCAAAACTATTCTACATTAAAGAATACTAAAGATACCAATAACTATATGCAAGGGGCTTCCTTAAATTGGATACTGTACCGAGGGGAACCCAGTACGCCTATCATTTTATAAATGTGGGACCCCAACACCTATAAAATGACATTATTAGGTCAATGGCAAAATATAAGTACAAAGTGTGAATTAAATAATGACATTGTATCAATGTTAAATTTCCTGATTTAATCCCTGTGCTGTTGTTATGTGTAAGAGAATGTTCCTATTCTTAGGAAATATACATTTAAGTGTATGAAGTGTTAAAGGGCAGCATATTAGCAAATTATTTTCAAAAGCTCTCAGAACAAAGTTTTACACACACACACACACACACACACACACACACACACACACACACAGACACGGAGAGGGAGAGGGTGAGGGAGAGGAAGAGAGATGTGCCAGTGGCTAATGGGACAAAATGAAAATAATAGAACTTTGTACTATTCTGATAATGGCAATCTACTGAGATTCTTTTTTGTTTATATACACCTGTTTAAATTATCTGACATGTGCTACCCTGCTTTTGACTGGAGTAGTTTCTATTCAATCTTTCAAACTCATTTTAGGCAATCGCCACTCTGCAGAGCTTTCCCTGACCGTTCCCAGTCCATCTCCCTTACCTTGAGTGCCCTGCCACATGTTTCCACAGCAACACTGGATATTTCTCTTTCATCATTCTGGTCACATCATCCCACGATCCATCTTCTCCACTGGACAGTGAGTGCTTTACCATATTATCCTTCATATCCCAGCCCTTCATACTAAAGAAGCATGCTATAAAAACTAATGAATAGGTGGTTGAAGGAATGCCCTCCATTAAGCAAATCGTTAATACCAAACATTGTATATATCTTAATATAGCTTTGAGAATGGGAAAAAAGTTTGCTGAGTTACCTCATTTCCATTATTTTCATTCAGTATATGTTATCAGAGCATATTATATATGTATCGGGTTGATGCATATGTTTGTAGTGGTTTTCTCTTGTCCCTTGAAAGCAAATGTTGCACGATGGTTGACTGGTCACAGTTTATCACTTTTGCCAATTCTCAGGTTGACTCATACGGAAAGCATTTAAACCGTCTCCATCAAAGCCCAATGGTCTTCCTGAACAGAGAACCACTCAGGTCAAAGTGACCCTCTCTGAAACAAAAAAACATTTTCTTGCCATGCTTTCCCTGAGAGCATTCTCCCTGTACAAGGCAAAAATATTTCAAGCCGCCTCTGCTGCCTTTCCTCCTCTGTCAAATGCAAACAGAAGAATAGGTCAGAAGTGTTTTTTTTCCAGTTGACACTCCATTTTTTTAGCCCACTAACTTTCTTTAAATCTGCAAAATGCAAGGTGTATTCACAAGCACAACATTGTCACTCCGAATGACAAATGACAAACGATAAACACCCAATACCACAGTGTTGCCATGCCAAAAGAAACACTACGAACTTATGCATCAACCTAATACTTCACTGTATAGATGCTATTAGAATCCTTAACACGTGCCATCTTCTGCAGGAAAAACATGCTTTTCTCTTCCAGTATCTAAGGAGATTGACTCCCAATAATTGAAGGAGTCAGTCTTTAACTCATCTTCTGCAAACATCTTCATATTCGAAGTATGTATTAAGTGATGGGTATGTCTTAGCTGTGGTAGAGTTTAATTACTCTGCATAAAAAACAAGCATACAGAGAGTCTGGGAGGAAGATTCTGAAAAGAAAATGAGATTGGTGGCAGACTGTGGAGAAAGTGGGAGCTAGAGTGAGAGACCCAGAGACAGAGATGATAAAAGGAGAGTTACTGGGGAAAAGAGACATTCTGGCACACAGTAGATGTTCAATAAACATTTGTTGAATGGATGCAAAGGAATGTGATATGTTTGGAAAGTGAAATTCTGTGTACTATAAAATCCTCATTCATCTTTGCCATAGAATCTGCAGTAAGATAACCATTTTCATTAGTGGTTGGCAGAGCAGATTGGGGGTGGGGAGATCAAGAGACAAGCAATTTGCTAAGCCAGGGGGGATGGATTACCAAGGGGAGGGGAAAGAGGTTGCACATGGGAGCCTGCTTCCTGCTGCATTTGGGACATATGACATACACACTCAGCTAATAAGTACTGATGTGGTCATAATGATTTTTTTTTTTGCATGGCGATCCAAATTTATTGAACTACGGATGCTAAGTTATACAAAATTGCACCACTTTAATTAAGGCTTTAGTTTACATTTGGCCACCTCTTAGTCATCGTAACATTAGAATGGTCAGCTTAAATACTGTGGCTGCCTGTTGGATAGACACACAATCTTTACCCCCAAACGATGATACATACGGAGCAACAAGGCATTGCTAAATACAACAGCAGGAGTTACTGCAAGTCAGGCCTTGTGACCCATTACACATGATTAAAATTACTTCCCACATTCACATCCACAGTACTCATCCACCATTTAACATCTCAACCAAAACGTTACATGTGTGAAACGATCACTGACAGGCAAAGATACTACACCTGTGTATTTGGTATTGCAAGACATATGCATGAGTAAGCAAAGGGTTCACAGTGAGAATCTACAGTCGCAGAAGCCTGGAAATGATTTACAAAACTGTGAAACCATTAAAAAGCTGTGTGAAAATATACACCTCTTGTTGTAGACCCCCACTGTTCATATAACTATAAACACTGTTCTCTATGTAAACAAAAAGGAAACATAGAATAAAAGACTTGAAAAGTCTGGACATTTCCTTCCCAACAGATATTAAAGGCAACATCTTTAATCTAAGACATTATACTGAGAAGACTATCATGTTTTAAAGACAAGATCACTGTCTCCACTGCAAAAATTGAAAAAATGATATAGCTGGTTAAAGTGCTTATTTTGTACAATACAATGATAATGACCTTGGATTTCTTTAAAAAAATTACAGTAAGCTACAAGTATCAAAGAAGAGAAGTTATCTGGAGTAGTCTCTATAGGAGCTCTTTGGACTTTCTTTTATTATGCTAAAATAGTGGTGCTTTTTGGATTTACATTATCGTACTCTCCAACACAAAGTACGGGACATGTGGAAGTATACAGTACACCATTTTCATACATGTACAACATTGGTGGATAGAACAATGTCTCTTAGCATGTAGCCTCCGGTTTCACCAGCGGCATACTCTAGGACTAGTACAGAAGAAGAAACCTCTCTCATGATACTGGAAAGTGATTAGAATGTGCAAACTATATAGTAGCTTTCATCCACCTCTTAAAGGGTACCACCACAGGAAAGTCCATGTAAGATGTCGGTAGGTTTAACAAAGTTGGAATGCTGGCACTGCTGAATTGGGCAACAGTTCTTCACACCTAGCTCAGAGCTATAATGCAGTCTGTCTGTTAAAGCAACTGACATGACTTTTTGCGAGCCTTCCCAGGCACTGGAGTTTTTCTGTTAATTTGTCACACTAGGTCATAAAAGATCTCATTAACATTTATTTTCGATTTTGCAGAGGATTCTAAGAATGCACAGTTGTTCCATTGTCTTGCTAGATTTTGACCTTGTTCCTTTCCTACAACTGTTTCATCTTCCAAGTCGCATTTATTGCCGACCAGAATCACTGGAACATCATCAGTGTTTTTTTAACACGAAGAATCTATTCTCTCAGATCTTGTAAGTCATCAAATGTGGACTGTGCTGTGATAGAGTAAACTAAAGTGAAGCCTTGCCCGTTTTTGATGTACAAATCCCTCATTGCTGTGAACTGCTCCGTTCCCGCAGTATCCAAGATTTCAAGCATACACTGTTGGCCATCTACTTCAACTTGCTTTCTATACGAGTCTTCTCTTGTAGGATCATATTTCTCAACAAAAATTCATTGGACAAATTGTACAGTCAGAGCAGACTTTCCAACCCCTCCTGAGCCAAAAACGACTAGCTTGTACTCACGCATGGTGCAAGCCTGTCACAACGTAGGACCCTCTCGCGATGTCCCGGGCCCGCCGCCAGCTCGCCGCACTCCTGCGGCTGCTGCTCTGACACCACGGTGGTCCTGTAGCTGCCGCCGCCGCCGCCACTGGGGCTGCTCCCCACGCCGGACCCCATGATTATTTTTTTAAATAGCTGGAATCCACGCTGATTCGTCAGGGCCTGTGGTATATGTCAGTTGTTAAATACTTGCAATATTTCTAATAATAACATGATAGAATACACATGAGAGTACAATATGATAATACATTAAGAAAGGTGTATAAGTTAATTTGGAAAATGCATATTTACAGAAAAAGCTATCTGGGAAAACTAATCATATACAATGAACCAAGAGTATTGCTGCAACCAATAAGGGTTTCTGGTGTTTAAATGTTTCATGAAATATTGGGACCAAGAATTCTGGGGTAGGATTATCGTATAAACTTGTATTTTTTACAAAGACTTTCTATATAAATATATGTTCCAGGTTTTTGTTACACGTGCAGGTATGCTTATAACATGTTCATTAATGAGCTTTGATGTGCTGGACATGAAGACTCTATCCTCAAGGGGTCTGTAGTCTAGCAAAATAAATTAATGTAAAGCAAGTAATCCAATATAAATAGTACTTTAAGACTTATATTTTGAATATTTTTGAGTCTTAAAGTATTTAAACATTAGATTCCAAAATAAACTTAATCTCAGAAACAAAATCTAAAAAGAAGAAGACCTCGCTGATCTTCTAAATGAAGACAATGACCATGTAGAGTATAGGAATAGCAAAATATAACTATGTGGCCAAGAGTTGTGATTAGAGCATTGATTTGGGAGTCAGAATCCCTGGGTAGAGGCTTTGACTTAGTCACTATCTAAATACATGGACACAAGACGTTACATAATGAAGGGGTTGGGTAAGATCAGGGGTTTCATGTATTCAAAAAGGCCCTGAAAAACTAGAAGGAATTTATTGGGCAGGACTTCACTCAAGTATCTTTGCTAACCAAAGCAGCTCTGCTCTTCTGTACTCTATATATTGTAATTGTTTTCTGTTTTTTTTTTTTTCAAAGGTTCTATCAATGTAACTAGATTTCTTCTAAGCTGTGTTCTGGCTCATTATAGACCCTGGTATTTCTTAGGTCGGTGACTCAGGCTCTAATCCCGCGCCTTTGGGAGGCTGAGGTGAGTGGATTGCCTGAGCCCGCGGGTTCGAGACCTGCCTGGGCAGCTAGACCTCTCTCTACAATAAATCAAAAAATCAGCCGGGCATGGTAGCGCATGCCTGTAGTTCCGGCTACTCGGAAGGCTGAG
>NW_007260386.1:565952-570816 GCF_000164805.1 Carlito syrichta | reverse complement strand
GCGGCCACTGCACTCCAGTCTGGGCGACAGAGTGAGACTACAACTCAAAAAAAAAAAAGTCAGAGCTGAAACCCGGTAAATGTGTCAACAAAAGATCAACTTTGTCATTAAGATATAATTCTATAAGCTTTCAAGGAAATCCTTTTAAATTGAAATGCATGCTATGCTAAGTATTTCTAAAACTTTCCCAAATCATTTATGTTTACTTGTTTTTCTCTGATAGCATCAAAAATTTCTATTGCTCTTTTCCAAAGTTCCAACCAATTAACAGCAAGGATTTCATGCAAGCAGAATCCAATTAACATACTTAATACATTCATCAACTATTAATTTAATTAGAACATTCAGCAAATTGCCATCACTGTACCCAAAGCTGGCCGAGTGCCTTGAATACTTTGGGGAAGTCAGGATGGAAAAATAGACACTTTTTTTGTCTTTAGAGACCTAAAATGAGAGAAAGAAAAAAACTTGTTCTTTTAATCTTTCAAGTGATACAAAAAAGTTTACCTTCTCCTAAGAGATCCAGGCCACCAACTGGCTTTCCCAGTGATGAGAACAAATCTTTCAATTATTATGCATATATTTAATATATATCTTGAGATTATGATTCTCTTGACTCAGTTATTTTCCCTTACCCACTAATCATGAGCTCTTCCTCTTTATAAACCAGTCTTAGCTACATTAGATTCATTAGGAACAGAAATAACATTAGTTGCTATTTAAAGGTCCAACCTGGCAAATAACCCAAACAAGCCCCATTCTTGGATACCCTTAGCAGACATCACTGATTATTCCCTGCATTGTTTTCCACTGCATCTCAGGTTCAGGACCTGAGTCAACTCATGTTTTACTTTTTTTAGTCTTATTTAAAACCTCACAATTGACAGTTTTTACCAAATGTGCGTGCGCGCGCACACACACACACACACACACACACACACACACACACATATACGCATGTTATTCTCAATTTCCTCCCTGGATGCTATGTTGGAGCACTCCCACTTCTCTCTTTTATCTTTTATCTACATCTAGAAATGTCTAGATTTGTGCTAATGCTTAACACAAACTTCACAAACCGAGTTAGAGGCAAGAAGAAATCAGCATATTGTCACAACTCCAAACTAGCAGCATGTACTATAATTAAACCTTTCTTTTTCTTAACCGAGCCCAATCTCCTTCATACCACACTCTCCCTTTAACTCTCATTTCTCCAGGGATGCCCTCCTTCTGAAAGCTTAAATGTGGGCAATTACTTTATCCCGAGCAAGCCAACAGTGCAGAAATTATCTCTGCTGTGTATACCCTGCCCTCCCCCAATCCTGCCTCTGGGTAGATGTTAATTACAGCTGTCAGAGGCAACTAGTAAAGCAACTGGGGTATGGAGCCCTGAGATTGGGTGAGTGGTTTGTTTGAGTTCCGTGGGTTCTTCTCAGTCTCCATGCTGAAAGAGGTGAAGAATTTAATTGATTCTAAGGCAAGGCAAGCTATACAGAGAGATGATTTCTCAAAAAGGTAATGAGTGCCGGCTTCTCAGTCTGATAAACTGGGTCTCAGTCTGGCCTCTGCCAATCTAGTAATCTGAGGACATTAGCCCATTATTCTTCCTCTTCTATAAAAATGGTGTTAGTAGTTATTTCTCACAGTATTGGTGCCCAAATTAAATGTGATAATGAATATGGGTTTCTCAACAAATTGTTTGGCACAAAGTAATTATAATATTATAAAATTTCATCAATATGCAACTTCAAATAAAGAAATGACAAGTTTTTCTTCTTAACTAGGGATGCCAAAGGAACAGTATTGCCCAGACACACTAGCAGAATCACAATGGTTCTCAAATATTCACATGATGTAATAATAGTCATAAGCTTAACACTTACCTTACACTCTACCTATTTTCTCAACTCTAAGATAGTCGTTTTCCCAGATTTTTACTTTTTCTAAAATTGCAGTGATTCTTAAAATTGACATACACATTTAGTGTGGTACTGCAACTATTTTCTCTGGAAAAATTGTATTGAATTCCACAAGGTGTCTTGCAATCAATGATCTCTTAATTAAAGAGAAGGAAAATAGCATTATTAAAAATGCATTGTCTCCTTTAAGAAATGAGCAGAGCTGTGCTCTCAGAAGTTTAAAAATCTCTATTTAATTACTCAAATTGTAATCAAATTTCCCTTTCTAAAAAAAAAATTTATTCATGGGTCTCTCTCACTTCAATTCTTCACTGCCATCCTTGTCTTTTAAGTGCTATTTTCTGATCACTTGCTATGTTCTAGTACTTTGCCAAGTGCTTGATAAATGTCATTTTATTTTACTGCACACAGTTTTAGAGGTGGATAAAATTAAAGATGAAGATATCAGGGCTCTGATGAGAAAATAGAGGTTCACAAGGTGAAGTGATGGTCCTAGTACATAGTAGCTGAGATATGTTTGAGTTCAGTTACACTAAGCTGTGATTCTTTTTTTTTTTTTTGAGTTGGATTCTCACTCTGTCACCCACGCTGGAGTGCAGTGGCACGCTCACGGCCACCGCAGCCTCGACGTGCTGGGTTCCGGTGATCCTTCCGCCTCAGCCTTCCACGTAGCTGTAACTACAGATGCACGCCACCACACCCAGCTAATTTTTTTGTGATTTATTGTAGAGATGAGGTCTCATCAAGTTGCCCAGGCTGGTCTCAAACCCTCGGGCTCAGGCAATTCTCTTGCCTCGGCCTCCCAAAGTACTGAGATTACAGGCTGAACCACAGTGCCTGGCCTAAGCTGTGATTCTTAAGCACTACCAGAGTGCCTTGATTATTTTTTTTAAATAGCTTCAATAAGCAAATAAATAATGCTGTTCCCACAGGAACCTCATCAATAGAATATATTGGAAAGCAGAAGATGGGGCTGTCAGAGTAGCACCAGAAAGCTACAAAAGCTTGGAAGATATATATAAAGTGATGGCACTTCCTTCCACCAATTTCTCCGCCTAAGAGCTTTTGCTCGATTAGAAAAATATACTTATTCAGACTCCAATGAGCATGGAAACAGGTATTGATGTATATTGAAAAAATTGAAAGGACGTGCTCGTGGCTTTTTGTATACTGGTCATGTTTTATCCTTGAAACATTTTAATTCTTAAATATCTCCTACAGCATGACATCTTCTTCAGAGTATCTAGTTACCCAGTGCTGTATTCATATCCCTCCGACTTTATCTTCTACCGTTTGATCCTTGAGACTCTGAAAGCAGAAGTTCTTGGAAGAAGACACCTTCTCTATTGAAGCACATTATTTTCCACTTCACTGGACTTCTTGGGGAAAAGAAAGTTGGGCTACCACTTATAAGGATATATGATACTGATAAGTTGTTTATAAAAAAATGTCTGTCATCAAAATCATGTCTGGCAGTCATAACATCTGAAACTTTCACAACTGAATCATTTCTTGAGAAAAAAAGATAATTCTTCCCTTTAGGTCCAGATGTGGCTGGGTAAGAGTTCCCAATGGTTTTTAGTAAGCACCCAACATCCATTTCTCATTTATTTATTTTTTATAAAACTTTACATGTATTTAGATTTTTATACTTCTATATGCCTCAAGGGAAGGTGACCTTATCACCTGCCTCAGGTACAGATTTTGATTGGTCTAAACCATTAGGTCTGTTGTCTTTTTTGGGTGACATATCGGTTTGGAGGTAACCTCTTTTGGTCCAAATGGAAGGTCTCAATCTACGTTTGGGGGAATGGCTTCTATCTTAGTGTGTGTGTCAGTCTCATTTCTTTTCTGTTGGTGGTAAAAAAGAAGCAACCCGTATTGCCCCAGATATCATTAGCAACTACACTGTTACCACAGGATAATCAGTATTGCAATAAAATGGTAAGGAAGACAGAATAGAAGCATGGCAAAAAAAAAAAAAAAAAAGAAAAATTGGGTCCATAATAATATCGCTGAGTATAACCTGCTTCTGAGCCTTCAGTTATAGAAATAATAAGCATCATGGTGTTTAGTTAGTTTTAAGTTAAGAATCCTGTTTCTTGAATTCAAAAGCATGCACATAAATTCAGTGCTTGGTGAGGCATAAATTATTGATTAGTGATAATGTAGAAGATGAAACTATCTTAGTAGATGACAGCAACATTGACCAAACCCAACTTTAGGTCAAAATTTCAGAAGATATATTTGAATTTTTTTGTTGTTGTTGTTATTTATCACTTCCAAATGACTAGAAACTTCCATGTGTCTCCAAGATATTCTGTTTTTCAACTACTTTACGTGAACACCACCTTATCCCAAGTAGCCTTCATTTCTTGCCAGGGACATTCCCAGAGCTGTCCAGATGGTCATCATTTCACTTTTTCTTCACCCCAATTGATCACATTCATGACAGATATTTTGAAAACCTTTTAATGACTGTCTATTACACTTGGGTCAGAAGGTGTTTTCCTTATCAGGACACTCAGAGTCCTGTGTAACCTTTACAACCTTATCTCATTTCCTCCTTTCCCAGTTCTTGTTCTGTTACAACAGTGCTGGCCTCTTTTGCTTATCTTGCTTAAATTCATTCCTATCCCAGAGCCTTTGTTCTTTCCTGTCTGTCTACAGAACTTGTTTCTTTGGCTTTACATGACTGACTCGAGCTTAGCCTTGAAGTCTCAGCTTAAATAATACCTCCTCAAAAAAGCTGTGTCTTGACCATGTCATATTTCATCCTGCCATTCTAGCCTGCCATGTTAAACATTGATCACATAATCCAGCATATTTCCATTAGTGCATTTATCAAACTCTATATATTCTGTTGCTTGTGTATTTTGTTTGTTTATTTCAGTCTGCCTCCTTCTCAAGAAGATCTTTTCTTTCCTTTTTTTTTTTTTTTTTTT
>NW_007260386.1:507088-565616 GCF_000164805.1 Carlito syrichta | reverse complement strand
CAATCCACTCACCTCAGCCTCCCAAAGGCACGGGATTACAGGCTGAGCCACCGAGCCCGGCACAAGAAGATCATTTTTATGGAGAGAGAAATCTTAATGGTTTGCCCACCTAAGACACTACTTGGTAAAAGATACTTTGATACTCCTCCCATTGAGAAGTGAAAGCTGTGTCTCTGCTCTTTTGTCTGATGAAACTTTGGCAAATATAGTGAGGTAGAAGTGATGTATCGTGATTTTTTTAAAAAAATTATTATATATATATTTTGTTTTAAAGATGTGGGATATAATTCAGGATTAGGTACAAAAGTGGTCATCATACAGATAACGTTTGGACCTCCCTTTGGTCCCCGCTTTGCCTGGTTTGAGATCAGGTACCCTCTTGATGTCATGTGCCCCACCCCACCCCACCCCAGCCAGTTTCCAGCTACTGCCAATTCCTTTTTTTATAGTATTATAACAAACGCTCAGGGTCTGCCTATGAGTTAGTACATGTAGTATTCAGTTCTTTGTTTATGTGATAGATCACTGAATATTATAGACTCCAAATCCATCCAAATTACTGTTCATAATTTTGTCCTTCTTTATGGCTGCATAATGTTCCATCATGTATATGTATCACATTTTTTTTATCCAGTCCAGTTTTGATGGGCAGCAATGTTGGTTCCATGTTTTTGCTAATGTATAGTGCTGCAATAGTCATGTGTGCACAGGTATCTTTTTTGTAGACTGATTTAAGTTCTTCTGGGTATATTCCCAGAAGGGGGATTGCTGGGTCATATGGAAGGTTAATTTCTAGTTTTTTAAGGGATCGCCACACTGTTTTCCAGAGGGTTTTACAGAGGGTAAACTAGTTTGCATTCTCACCAACAGTGGGACGCATCCTCATCAGCATCTTTTTCTTTTTTTTACTTGATGGCCGTTCTTACTGGAGTTAGGTGGTATCTCAATGTGGTTTTGAGTTGCATTTCTCTGAAAATTAGTGAGGCTGAGCATTTTTCCATATGTCTGTTGGCTGCTCACATGTCTTCTTTTGAGAAGTGTCTATTCATGTCTTTTACCCACTTTTTAATGGGGCTGTTTGTTTTTTTCTTTTTGGCACATTTGAGTTCCTTATAGATCATTGATGTTGGGCTTTTGTCAGATATGCAGATGGCAATTTTTTTTTCCCGTTCTGTGGGCTGTCTCCCACTCTCTTGATGGTTTCTTTTGCTTTGCAGAAGCTTTTTAGTTTGATGAGGTCCCACTTGACTATCTCATCTCTTATAGCAAGGGCTTTTGGTGTTTTAATCAGGAATTGGTTGCCTATTCCGATTTCTGTAAGGGTATCTCCTGCATCTTCTAAGATTCTTAAAGTTTGAAGTTTTACGTTTAGGTTTTTGATCCATTTGGAGTTGATTTGTGTGAATGGTGATAGGTAGGGGTCTTGTTTCATTCTTCTGCAAGTGGTCAGCCAACTTTGCCAGCACCATTTACTAAATAGGTTCTCTCCCTAGTGATAGTTGGTGGAGGCTTTGTCAAAGATGAGTTGGTTGAGAAATTGTGGTTTTGAGCTCTGGGCAGGTTGGGGACAATGAGAGGATTTGACAAGGCACACATTTCTTTCTGGAATCTCTATCCTGTTCCAGTGGTCTATATGCCTGTTCTTGTACCAATACCACACTCCTTTGATTACTAGAGTTTATTATAAGACTATAATTATCAGCCAGGCTTGGTGGCTCAGCCTGTAATCCCATGCCTTTGGGAGGCTGAGGTGAGTGGATTGCCTGAGCCCGCGGGTTCGAGACCCGCCTGGGCAGTGAGACCTCATCTCTACAATAAATAAAAAAATCAGCCGCGCGTGGTAGCACATGCCTGTAATTCCGGCTACTGGGAAGGCTGAGGCAGAAGGATCGCCTGAGCCTAGCAGGTCGAGGCTGCGGTGGTCGGGAGCAGCCACTGCACTCCAATCTGGGCGATAGAGTGAGACTCCAACTCAAAAAAAAAAAAAAGACTATAATTGTCAAAACAGCTTTATTTTTTTTTAATCCAGTCCAGCTTCGATGTGCAGCATGGCTGGCTCCATGTTTTTGCTATTGTGAATAGAGCTGCAACAAACATACGTGTGCAGGTATCTTTTTTGTAGAATGATTTGAGTTCCTCCGGGTGTATTCCCAATAGTGGGATTTAGAGTCGATCATACTCAGTGATCTATCACAGAACCAAAGAACAGAGTACATATGTTCTCACTCATTAGCAGGCCTTGAACAATTATCATAATATTGTAAGAAAGGGATTGGCAGTAGTGGGAAACTGCTAGGGGAGGAAGGAGCACACCTCATTAACTAGGGTACCTGCATAATCAACCTTTGTATACCCAACCCTAAATTGTACCCCACATCTTTAAATTTAAAATTTAAAAAACAGCTTTGTGACTTTTGAGAGTAAGTCATAAAAGGCTATGCAACTTATAGTATTTTAAGAAAGGGATTGGCAGTTGAGGGTAACTGCTAGGGGAAGGAGGGACATACCTCATCAACAAGGGTACCTGCATAATCAACATTTGTATACCTAACCCTGAATTGTACCCCACATCTTTATTATTTTTAAAAAGGCTATGCAGCTTCTGCCCTGTTAGCTGGACACACACACTCAGGGAGCCCTGGACACCATGGAAGAAGTTCAGTTACTCTGAGAGTGCCGTGCTGAAGGGGCCACACAGAAGTGCTTTAGTAAACAGTCAACGCTGATACCGTTCTTCAGCCATCCCAGCCCAGGATCCAGAGAGTGACTAAGGAATCCATCTTGCAAATGAACCCTTCAGCCTCAGGCGTTTTCCATAATCCAACCGTTCAAGCAATCCTGGGTGAGGCTACAAAATTGTAAAATCATGGAGCAGAGAAAAGATGTTCTGGTGGTGCCCTTTCTGAATTCTTGAGCAAAATAATATGTGAGCATAGTGAAATAATTGCTTTATGTCATTAAATTTCAGGATGTCTTGTAATATAGCAGCAGGTATCTGAAACACTGACCTCAACAAAATGTTCTAAACTATTTGCTGAGTAAGATTGACCACACTCCTTTTAGGGACACTTATCCAGAGACCTGGGTTCTAGTCGAAGCTCTGCCACTAATGCATTATCTTTCCTTAGGAAAATCTTTTCAATCTATGAGTCTCAATTTCTTCATGTGTACATTGAGGTGATAGGACTAGCTAGAATTTTAGACCCCTTCCTCTTAATTCTTAGTTTATAGATAAAAAGTAAGGGCTCCAGGAACAGTGAAGAAGATATATAACCAGGAATATAGACTATATTGTCCCTGGGCGTTAAAATCAGCTTAATGGATATGATCTGTAGAGCTCTGGGCAGGTTGGGGACAATGAGAGGATTTGACAAGGCACACATTTCTTTGCCTCTGAGTATTCACATGGAAATAATTTATCTTTGCCCTTAAAGACACATCATGTGAGATGAAGGAGCTTGGCAGACAGATGGGTTAATTAGGGGAGAAGGAGGGAGAGGCTGCATGTGACTGGCTTCTCAAGGTCTCCATTTTTATAATTGAATCATTTTATTTGTTTCTTCCTGAGATCTTGAAATGTCTCTTTCAACAGTATCAACTCCAGAAACCAGAGGATGAAACCGTGACAGAAATGAGGCAGAAAGACTGCCAGTAATGTGGGCTGCTTCCAGAGTGAGGAGGCCATGTGCCCATCACCACTCTGACCTTTGATTGTGTAACATAATGTCAATGATTCTGCTCTGCTCCTCTTCATAAGGAAATGGATGTGCACTTCCCAAGGGTGCCCAAGAAATGAAGTGGAACAAGGACATGTGTCTCCTGATTTGTAATCCGGTGCCATTTCACAGAACAAGCCCTGCTTAAGCCCTTTATGTACTACCCAGCATGGGCATCAAATTCCAAAGAAGGGAGAGCATGGATATCTAGGTATGAGAAGCATAAACATACCTTATATCACCTTTGAAATTTTCCTGAGGTTATTCACTAAGGACAGATATTTGGAGTCTGCTTGGGAGGGGAACTAGAGAATGACAGAAGAGGTCATGGGAGAGGTCCTTCTCACCATAAATAGGATAGTGATTTTAGCTTGCGGGCTTTTTGGTTGCTATGGTTCAGAACCCCCTAAACATAGCTGAGCCCAGATCCCAAGGGGGCATTGCCTTTATACAATTTTAGCTTCTTTGTCCCCCCAATATGGCTTTCATATTAGTAACATACAGGGCTAATTGGGTTTTTCATAACTCAAGGATACAGCAGAGTTACACTGCGCACTACAGACTGGGGCTACATTCCTTTCTAATATGAATCATTCAAGAAAGTTCTTATCTTATGGTTCTAGAAGAACGCTCATTATTCTGGGAAGGCTTTTAACTTACTATACTAAGGGGAGCCCCTACTCTGTCCAGGGAAGGGCTTCACCTTATTAGACTTGGGGGAAGGGCTCCCTGCCTCAAATTCAGAAGACTTTTGCAGGAAATCTTATCTAAAAGAATCAGTAAAGCAAACTGATTGGCCCATGGCTATGTCAGACATTGCTTATAGATCACTGTACTTTCTTCAGCTAAATTCATATGCAGTCGCAGAATCTTAGTCAACACAACATTACAAACAGCTATAGCTCATAGGTTAGGACAATCACATGAGAACAAAATTATTTGCTATCTCTGCACCCAACTTCCTTATCAGAGGGAAGAAGTAATTTTGAATATGGTCTAGTGTTCAATAACCAATTTTTTCCCAAGTGCAGCTCCCTACAAAAGTCGCAAGAATTGATATGTCTGGAATAAGCGGTATCCAAAGGGAGAGGGATATTGTTTTTAATAAGTCACATCATTAAACACAAAACCCAGGCTCCCAGATTTGTGGTATGATGCATTTTGCATTACACTGCAGTGCCCCCAGAAATTCTCTCTAGTAAAGATTCAATGGCCTATAGTTAGAACAGGCTAAAATAGCTGTCAGAATCAAAGCAATAACTTTATATGACTTGAATTTTTTTTGCCTATTTGAATTTAAATGAACGTTATAAAGAGCTATGGAACACACAAAATATTTTTCTCATCTTGTAATCATCTACATGGTTCCTTTCAGCATCAAAATGCAAAAAAATAAAAGAATGATTTAAAAATTAAAGTACTATAACAAATAACTATTACCATTAGTAGTCTACGAGTATCTTTAAAGATCTAATTTACTTTCAAAAGTGCAAGGGAAGAAGTTCCTAGTAGGAGAGTAGGAGGTGGATGTTTATTAGAAAACAACAAACATTTCATCAATTTAAGCTAAAGTGAATCTATCTCTATTTGACCTTCTGTTCTGAGAGAATGAAATTACAAATCAAAATATAAGCCAAAAAAAGAAAGACAACTGTCATAGGAATACACTACATGTAAAATGTAGTCCACTGTCTATCTAGGGAGTAACCCAGCCCAGAATGATGTTGGGAGGGGAAGAGGAAGAGACAAATTAATGATGGCAAGCATTAAACTACCTACCATGAGTCCTGTGGCTCACACACAATACAGACATCACAAATTAATCAAAGGACTCATTTCTGTTAAAAATTGGTGGGACCTCAGAATCCTCTTAAGAAAGTGGTCCTGAATGTTTGAATGGCCAGTTGTTTTTCAAATATGAGTTGAGACTTATATAGGAGAAACTGGATACTAATAATCGACTAGGAACGAAGATGTTCATATTTTAGTCTCAGTCACTGACTTACTTTGCATAATGGACAAATTTCTTCCCCTTTCTAGGTACTAACATCCTATCAGTGAATTGAAGAAAAAAAATCCATATTGTCTTTGTACTTTTTTTTTCCTGGAAGAAACTTACAGAACAGCTAAATTTGCCAATCTGCCTAATGTAGCAGTGTAAAAAATGCAGAGGGTAGGGAAGAGACAGTGTTTTATACTACCTTTATAAAGTTATTTTAAATTCAAATCATCAAAAGAAGCAGAAATATATCATATCAAATCATTACCCTTCCTTCCTATTCTCTTCAGTTTTAACTCTATGCCATTATATCACTGTTAGAATTGCTTGAGGGAGTGTCAGGAAGATATGAGGGACCCTGAGCCAAAACTGGAACCCTGGGATTTGCTCAGCCCTGGCCATGTGACTTTGTGAAAATAATTCTCCTTTAGGATACTACCTACTCCAAACATGTCAACTTCTGTATTTCACACTTCCAGTGTCTATAAAAGGTAACGAGTTGTACCACAAAACCAATGGGTATCTAAATTATTTCTCTCTAGTGAATCTAAACTATGATTTATAAAAAGTAGTGCCAATTTTTGGCAGGCTCTTGATAAGTTTCAGAGACAAGATCTGGGCATCATGTCAATGTGAATGGGCAAGGGTAAATACTCAGGAGTGGAGAAAGCAGAGAGATTTTTAGAGATGCAGTTATTTGCCTAGGTTCCAACCATGTTGTTTTCATTTCTAGTTTCATTTATACTCTGAGGAGCTTTATTGCTTGTTTCTGGATTCTCTGAGTTCTTTATAAACTTCTGGCTTCTGTTTTTTATCAGTTTGAGCAGGTTTCTCTGTTTGCAGTGAAACCATGTTCTGTTAAATAGTAAGGGAGTAATGAACTTGGACTAAGAGATCTCTAAAGTTGCTTTCATGAACCTATACTTGTTTTAGTTTTTGTTTTTTGTTTTGTTTTGTTTTGTTTTCCATTATGAAGAAACTTGTCTCCATCCTGAAGCTAACTTGACATCAGCCAGACAGTTTCTTGTGGGAACTTTCCTTGCCCACATTCCCACCCATTTAATTTTCTAGAGCCTGTAATTGAGTTTTGAGTGAACCCTTGCCTTTTCTTTTTCTTGGTCCAATTTTTCCAGCATCTTTACTTTCCTCTCTGTTTGCCTCTCTTATCTCTCTCCTAGAATCTTTTCCCCATCAAATTTATCAATGCAAATTTCATGCAATCAAGAAGAACCCTGAAGACTGACACATTTCTAAGAATCCATTCAAATGCAACTGTCCTCAAGAAATTTCCCAAAAGGACAAAGATAAGGGTTTCTGGAGTAAGATTAGGGTTTGAATTCCACCTCCATCAATTACGGGACAGGCAACCGTGGAAAAGTTAAGGAACCTTTTTCAACTGCAGTTCTTTCATGTTTAAAATGAAGTTCAATCCAATCATGTGTGTACTGACTTAGCAGAGTTCCTTGGATATAATAATCACTCGATAAACACCATTGACATTATCATCAATCACCACCATCATCATTGTCATCATAATCCTTAAATCAGCATGCCTTTGCCCTGCTTCCAAATCCTACTCATTGGTCACAATGCAGCTCAGTCATTGTCTTCTCCAAGGAGACTTCCCTGACATTTTCAACTTGCTAATTTTTAAAGTAATTATGACATTTAACATATTATAAAACAATACTTTCAATACTTTATGTTTTTCCCACAAATGTGAGATCCCTAAGAATAAGAAAATTTTTTTGTCTGACACCTGTTTCTCTCTCACTACCCAAAAACAATTCATCACAAAATACTTTTGATTTTTCCACCTAAATATATCTCAAATTTTGCTCTTTTAGCATTCACTCTTCACTGAAATGACTAATTTTGAATTAAGTTAATCAATGGTTATACGAGATTGCTCAACCAGGTGATTATGCCTATTTACAAAGAAAAAAGAAAGGAAGGAAGAAATTAAAGAGACTGCAAGAAGTGCCCTACCCAGGTAATCCAGATATAGACCTAAAACAGAAGGATCCTCATTCAAGGTTTAGCAACTTCAAAGACTCTTCTAACAGGAGTTCATTCTGTTCTGAATAACCATTTCCTAGAGAGATAAATCTATTTATTATATAACTCTCCTCCTTTTATTGAGTTCAAGTCCACCTTTTCAGCAACTTAAACAGTTGCCAGTGCAAATTCTTAAACTACTCAGGATAAATCTCACCCTTCATCCCCCTGACATCCCTTCAGATACTTGAAGTCAATGATCTTATCTCCATTTATTCTTCCTTTGAACCTGAGCAATGCCGCCAGGTCTATCAGATTGCTGCAGAAATAATTAGAATGGCTAGGGAAGTATAACAAGGAGAATTCCAGGCAAGGACAAAGAATCTGTCTCTTTAGAAAAAGAGACGAAGGACAGTTACTTGTTATGTGGTATGACAGGGGAATCTAAATGAAATGCTGCAGGGCATCTAATTGGGTGCTTCTTGCTACCTCCTCCTATTGCCTATTCGGAAGGGGACAGACAGTAAACGAAATTAGCGGAGTCTAAATTTAGAGAAGATCAAAGGAAATCCTTCTCTACACAATGTGTAATTATCCACTACTGCAGGATATTATTGAGGCAAATTGAAGCAAGAAGAATTTGGAAAAGGATTAGGTGCTTATATGAGTAAGAACAGCTTGTGCAGTTACTAGTAAGGATAACAATTACATGGCCAATTAGTCCCCTGGTGCTAGGGTATGCACTGAGCTCAAACTGGGGTCAGAAAATGAACTGCCTATATAATAATACAGTAGCATCCAATTTTCTAGGTATATTATAAGGTTTTTCTTTGATTCTTTCTTATGAAAAATCTAAGGGGAAAACATTTCCTTTGGTATGTTCAGGTTTGGCTTTTGGATTTGGATCAGAAATAGAACTGACCTATGAGAAGTCTTTATATAAGGTGCAATACCAAAATCCTGAAATAGCTTTTTATAGATGGTGGAGTGGGAAAGATAGTAGACTAGCAGTTTAAAGACCTGGTTTTCTGGGCCTATTTTACATTAACTGAATAACCTGGAAGAGATAATCTACATGATAGGGTTTGTAGGGGGATGGGAGAGGAGGTTGTAGTTAAAAGGGAGCACAGATTTGCAACAGTCCTAAAAACTAACACTGTACTCTAACAGTGTCCTGTTACTAATTGCTTTACTGCCAATATCTACTTTCCGGAGACCCACATCTCAAAGCTATGTGACTAATAATGTCTTGGTACTGACTGTCAGTGTTTGCTTTCCTAAAACTACATTTCAGGAACAAGTAATTAACAATATCCTGAGAGTGACTGGTTTATTGTGGACATCTACGCTCCAAGGCATGAGAACGACCTTCAACAATACCGACATCTGCATTTCAAACTCCCAAAACCACTTCTTAGCTCCCAATCCAAAACTCCCCAAAATTGCTTCTCAAAGCCAGATAAGCCAAGACTGGGGTTTTAAAAGTGGCCTGCAAAAGAACAAAGGCCATTGGTTACTCTCTATAGAGCCAGCCACCCCTACCTTCTTTTCTTTTCTTTAGTAAACTTTTAACCACCAGCAGCACATCTCTTACTTCTCAGCATACGTTACACTACCTGTGCAAGCTTTGGTTACCTCTTTATAAAATGGTAGGCATCGGCCAGGCTCGGTGGCTCAGCCTATAATCCTGCGCCTTTGGGAGGCTGAGGTGAGTGGATTGCCTGAGCCCGCGGGTTCGAGACCCGCCTGGGCAGCGAGACCTCATCTCTACAATAAATCAAAAAATGAGCTGGGCGTGGTAGCGCATGCCTGTCATTCCGGCTACTTGGAAGGCTGAGGCAGAAGGATCGCCGGAGCCCAGCAGGTCGAGGCTGCGGTGGCCGGGAGCGGCCACTGCTCTCCAGTCTGGGCAACAGAGTGAGACTCCAACTCAGAAAAAAAAATGGTAGGCATCATCCTAGCCCTGTCTACACAAAATCAAACCTGAGTTCCTCAGACTCATAGAATGGAAGAATTTCATCAAGTCCTGTATAAAGTACATGAAAGGAACTCACATGATTTTGCTCCAGTCAACCATGAAAAGATTCTGACTCTTACTCACTTCACTTGTGGTGCCCACATCGCCTTATCCTTCACAAGCATCTTCCATCTTTATATGCCATACAGTCACTGATGCTGATGATGCTCTCACATGCAAGTTCTTTGCTCCAAAAGCAGCTATAATAAAACTTCTCTACAACTCTCTAAGATAGCAAAGGTGCAACGTTTGAGTCATATGAAATCCGTGTGTAAAAACCTTTCTGCTTGATTCACTTGGACCTAGACAAGGTGAGTGACAAGAGTGACCACACGGTGAGGCCAAAGGACAATATGTATCTGTGAGTGAAGGTCAGGGCTGGAGACGTGCTTTGAGCTTTATGCTCTTCCTTCCCTTCATCCTTCCTTCTCATTCAAATGACCAAAAGAATACAACAATGTGAGAAACCCCTCCAAGTAATGGAGACCAGGGAGGGATTGCACCTATTTTGAGAAAATGGAAAAATGTTTAAAGAAAAAAAATGCAGAGAACATCAGAATAAGAGCTAGACAAACAAACTGACCCATAATTTACCATGTGTAAGGAATCTGTCAGTTTAGGAAATAAGAAGTGTATCCACTGTAGATATCCAGTGCTCTATAGTCTCTCATTTAAAGGGACTAGAGAAAAAAGTGACCAACAAGGGACAGATTTTTATTCTAAAAGCAAATTACAAAGCATATGAATGTTTATTCTATGTTCTAAGCAAATAATATAGGCACAATAATACAATCTCCCTCCAAAATCTCCCACCACTCTATTGGAGTGCAGTCTCCCCCTTTTAAGAGGCTCATTGCCTCAGTTAATTTTGGGCTCTCACAATGAACACCGAGAAGGAATCTCTGACTACATCAAAGCTTTGTGACTCAGTCACCACCCTCCCCTTTCCACCACCAAGTTCCCACACAGACTGGCAGATCTCCCAACTGCCAAGAGTTAAATGTTTTGTTGGTTGGTTGTTTTGGTTTATTTTTTAAAATCTGAATTTAGAAGATTCAAATGCAGAATCACAAAGACCCTAAGGAAATAAATCTCATGTGGCTAAGCGTAAGACTGACTTTGGAAAGATGAGCAAAGAGAGAACACCTTATCAGTATCTAGAAAATTGTCATGCTTCAGATGAACAAATTAAAGAGGACAATTGCCCCCTTCATTTCATGTGTGTTGTTGTAGAGATACATCCTCAAAATAGATGGTTCTAAAATGAAGGAATACAGAGAGTTAATAATACATGAAAAGTGGGGAAGAGATAAAATTGTGGTCTCAAGATATTTTAAAAACAGCATGGTACTGGTACAAGAGCAGACAAGTGGACCAATGGAACAGAATAGAGAATCCAGAAATAAACCCAAATACCTACAACCAACTGATTTTTGACAAAGCATACAAAAACATACACGGGGGAAGAACCCCTATTCAACAAATTATGCTGGGAAAATTGGATAGCTACATGCAGAAAAATGAAACTTGGTTCCTATCTCTCACCATATATAAAAATTAATTCAAGATGGATTCAAAACTTAAATATCAGACCCAAACCACAAAAATCCTAGAAGAAAACTTAGGAAAAACTGCTATGGACACTGGACTAGGCAAAGAATTTATGGCTAGAACCCTGAAAACAAATGCAACTAAAACAAAAATTTTTAAGTGGGACTTAATTAAGCTAAAAAGTTTCTGCATAGCAAAAGAAATAATCAACAGAGTCAATAGGCAACCTACAGAATGGGAGAAGATATTTGTAAACTGTACATGTGACAAAAGACTAATATCTAGAACCTACAAAGAACTCAAACACATCAGCAAGAACAAAGCAAGTAATCCTGTTAAAAAGTGGGCAAACAATATGGATAGACATCTGTCAAAAGAAGATATGCAAATGGCCTCAAACATAAAAAATGATCAAAATCATTTTTGGGAAATGCAAATTAAAACCACAATTAGATACCACCTTACAGCAGTCAGAATGGTCATTAATTTTTAAAAATCAAAAAAAAACAATAAATGTTGGCACAGATGCAGAGAAAAGGAAACACATACACTGCTGGTGGGAACGTAAATTAGTACAGCCTCTATTGAGAGTGGTATGGATATTACTGTAAGAACTAAAAGTAGATCTACCGTTTGATTCAGTAATCCCACTACTAGGTATCTACTCTAAGAAAGAGAAGGCATTAAATTAAAAAAGATACCTGCCCCTGCATATCAAGTACAGCACAATTCACAATTGCAAAGATGTAGAATCAACCTAAATGTCCATCAAACTGATCAATGGGTAATAAAAATGAGTTATATATACACCATGGACTACTACCCAACCATAAAAAAGAATAAATTGCAGCAACATGGGTGGAGATAGAGATCATCTTCCTAAGTAAAGTGACTCAGAAACAGAAAACCCAGCACTGCTTGTTCTCACTCATATGTGGGAGCCAAACAGCCGTAAAGATGGAAATAATAGACACTGGGTACACAAGTAAAAGGGAAGAGAGGAAGGAGTTAGGGTTCAGAAACTATCTATGGGGCACATTGCTCACTATCTAAGAAATGGTCCACCTGAGACACAATTCCCACCACTACACAATACGTCCATGTAAAGAATATGCATATATACACTATCAATCTAAAAAATAAAACAAAAGAAGTTTTATTTCCTAAACTCATGCCCAAAGCATTAACGAGGAATAAATCTATCCAATTCTCCCACCAAGCTAACATAGCTGCTAACAAAACCTAATGAAGATAGCAAAAACAAATTCCAAGTATTAATTTCACCTATCAATGAAACAGAAATACTAAGTAAATTAAAAGTGAATCAAATCAAATGCCATTTTAAAAGAAATATTATCCCCAAAAGAGGCCAAAATTCAATGGACTAAATTCAACAAAATTATAGCTAAGTGCCCTTGCTAATCTATGAAAAGAATGTTACTACGTTAACCTCAAAGGGAAAATGAATCTAAATTCTGCTGTCAACATTGTACTCAAGGCAAAACTAATGGCATTCCAACTAAATAATAATTCCCATTACTACAAAGTTCTGGATCTTCTCAACATTGAGACAGGGTAAAATCATGTAAGAGACACAGAAGAAAAAATGTGAAAATTACTAGAAAAGACAAGTTCAAATTTTATTAACTACTGCAGTACCAGGAATAAGATGATTTGTATAATGAGACTAAGGGAAAGTGGTGAATTAATTATTAAAGCTTATCAGAGTTTGGTAAGATGACTTGTTATGAAAAAAATACTAGCAATTTGCTTATGGTTCTCTAAAATCAAGCTAGAAATATAATTCTTAACATTTTATTTATAAAATAAAAATAAATGTAACTAAAAATATGTAAGATCTATTTAAAACAGACATTTAAGTTGAGACATAAGAAATATTGTAGAAGTAAAAAAGAGTTATGTTTTTAAGTGAGAAATTTTAAACTTTTTCTCCAAATTTTTCAATTTACACTATTCTCACTTAATCTCAATGAAAATTTTGCTTTCTTTATAAATGAACAAATGATTGTAAAAGAAGCAAATGGGAAAAATGTTGTCAAAAAACTTTCTTTTTTCTTTTTTTTTGAGTTGGAGTCTCACTCTGTCACCCAGACTGGAGTGCAGTGGCTCTTCCGGCCACCGCAACCTCGACCTGCTGGGCTCCGGCGATCCTTCCGCCTCAGCCTTCCGAGTAGCTGGAATTACAGGCATGCGCTACCACGCCCGGCTGATTTTTTGATTTATTGTAGAGATGAGGTCTCGCTGCCCAGGCGGGTCTCGAACCCGCGGGCTCAGGCAATCCACTCACCTCAGCCTCCCAAAGGCGCGGGATTACAGGCTGAGCCACCGAGCCCAGCTCAAAAAACTTTCAAAGCAGAGCAATAATGGGTGACACACATTGCCAGTCATTGTAAATTTATATATAAAAATTTGGTTATTATAATTGTGATAATGGCACCAGAATAAGCAGACAAATGAACCAAACAGAAGTAAATTTTCAGAAACAGACCCAAGTGTAAAACAGAATTTAATCTAAGATAGATGTGACCTTTTAAATCCATACTTAAAGGATGGATTATTCAATAATTTGCACTCAGGTAGTTAACTATTTCAGAGAAAGGAAGCTGAGTCTCTATTTCAAATAATATCCTAAAAGAATTTGAACTATTTGAATAGTTAAATGTTGACAAGGAATTAAAGACAAAAACAGAACTGTTAAATAATTTGAAGGTAGAAAAATATTCTAGGCACCAGATGCAGAAAGCACAATTGAGAAGAATAAAAAAATTGGATGTGTAAGAATTTAAAATCACAGGATCGAGAAAACACTTTAAAGAACATTGAAAGGCAACTGAAAAGTAGGCTATTTGCAGCATTACTGACAGGATAAGGCCAGCATCATAAATAAAAATAATTTTTGGTCAGGTGTGGTGGCTCACATCTACAATCCCAGCACTTTGGGAGGCTAAGGTGGGAAGATTGCTTGAACCCATGAGTTTGAGACAAGCCTAGGGAACATAGCAAAGCCTCATCTCTATTAAAAATAAAAAAATGAGAAGAAATTAGCCAGGAGTGGTAGTACTTGCCTATAGTTCCAACTACTTGGGAGGCTGAGGTTGAAGGATATCCTGAGCTCAGGAGGTTACGGTTGTGGTGAGCTCTGATCATACTACTTCACACTATTCTGTGTGGTAGAGTGAGACCCAGACTCAAAAAAAAAAAAAGAAAAACAACAACAAAAAAATTCATAACATGGAAATAAAGAGTCAAATAAGTAAGATATATAAGAGAATATTACACTGTAGGCAATTTACAGAATATCAAATAAAAACAAAACAAAAAGAACCTTAATGATGGACGCAAACAATGAAATGCCATTTTTCTTTTCTTTCTTTTTTTTTGTTTTGAGTTGGAGTCTCCGTCTTGTCACTCAGGCTAGAGTGCAGTGGCAGGCCCATGGCCACGGCAGCCGCGACATGTGGGGCTTAGGCAATCCTTCCACCTCAGCCTTCCAAGTAGCTGGAACTACAGACGCACACCATCACACCCGGATAGTTTTTGTGATTTATTGTAGGGATGAGGTCTCACCAAGTTGCCCAAGCTGGTATCGAATGCCCAGGCTCAGGCAATCCTCTTGCCTTGGCCTCCCAAACTACTGGGATTACAGACTGAGCCATCGTGCCCGGCCTTGTTTTTTCATCTATCAAGCAAAAAATAATAAAAATAAATACAGCAATATCATGTACTGGCACAGATTCCACATAAGAATAACATGCATTAGGCTAATTAATTTTAAATCGCATCAAAAGCATTTAACCCAGTAATCCAATTCTGGGGGATTATTATGAATATTAGTAAGTTATTAATAAGAAAATGTATTGAAGTTACTTAAAATAATGAAAAAATTGGAGACAAACTAAGGGTCCAACAATAAAGGATTAATAAAATATATACTGATACAACAATAATTCCATTTTTAAACATGTCATTGAATAGGGCAATGTTTGCAGTAGACTTTTAAGCATTAAAACCATTTGAAAGCCAAAATTCATATGGTTTAAATCATATTAAATTGGTAACATTCACTTTGTTTTGGCCTACAAAAATAGCAATTGTGTATGCTTCAGCCTATTAAGTTACTTTGAGTTTCTTTTTTAATTGCCATACATACAGAGAAAATAAAACTGAGGGGGGTGGGAAACACCAAATATCGAACAGTGTGTCTCTAACTGACTGGCATGTGGAAATGTTCCCCCTTAAGTGTTTTTCTGTAGTTTAAACATTTTCTTTAAGTTTCGATCTAACTAAAAATATTTTTAAAAAACAAGGAAAGAAAGGTGTTAGCCCCAAATTGTCCTTTCCTACCCATGTCCCTGGACTCAAATGAAGCTCCCACACATTGTTCTTTTTCTAGCTCAACTCACATACACTCTAGGAAGTTGAAGGAGGTATTGTTTTTTTCCCAACTCAGACACCAGGGTCGACCTGTTTAGCTCGTCTATTCAGAGAAATGGAACACAAGTTCCAAGGGGACAGCAAATCACGGAAGCCAAAATTAGCTCCCACCCCAGTGAGTGCCTCATGACACACACAAAGGTTGCCACTGTTAATCCTGAGTGACTGAAATCTTATTGCTAAAGAGATTCAAACATAACCTAACACAAAACTTCCAAGAGAAGGCACTTAACAGAGAAAATGCCCATTCAAAACAATCTAGCGTTATAGACGTTTGCAGGTACCAGCGTTGAGGAGATAACAACAGCAGGGCAATATTTTTCTGACAGCTAAGGCCAAAAGGAATGTGCATGGAGTTGTCAAATTGTCATTTTCTGACAGTAGAAATTATATAATTCTCTCTGCAGAGACTATTTTATTTTTTGTAGGCTAAACTGAAGCAAGAATTTGACACACAATGCAGGCATAAAGGACATTAAAGGATGTAGTGTCTTGTTCCTCAAAGTGCAGACCACAGACCAGAGGTTTTCACAATTTCTGGGATGCACGTTGTTAAAAATGCAGAAACCACACTGAGATACCACCTAACCCCAGTAAGAATGGCCATCATTAATAAAACAAACAAAAACAGATGCTGACGAGGATGTAGAGAAAAAGGAACGCTCTACATTGCTGGTGGGAATGCAAACTAGTGCAACCTCTTTGGAAGACAGTGTGACTATTTCTGAAAGAGCTAGAAATTGACTTTTCATATAACCCAG
Source organism: Carlito syrichta (assembly GCF_000164805.1). Lineage (NCBI taxonomy): Eukaryota > Metazoa > Chordata > Mammalia > Primates > Tarsiidae > Carlito > Carlito syrichta. The sequence continues at coordinate 549,119 of NW_007260386.1, read as the reverse complement.
CAATCCCCCTATTGGGAATATTCCCGGGGGAACTCAAGTCATTCTACCAAAAATATACCTGCACATGCATGTTTGTTGCAACTCTATTTGCAACAGCAAAAACATGGAACCAATCATGCTGCCCATTGAAACAGGACTGGATTTTTAAAAATGTGGTGCATATACGCAATGGAATATTATGCAGCCATAAAGAAGGACAAATGGACTTCGTAGCAACTTGGATGGATTTAGAATCTAACATACTGAGTGATCTATCACAGAAAGAACAGAGTATCATATGTTCTCATTCATAAGCGGACCTTGAACAATTATTACAATACTATAAGAAAGGGATTGGCAGTAGTGGGAAACTGCCAGGGGAGAGGGGAAAGAGGGTGGGATTGGCAGTTGAAGGAAACTGCCAGGGGAGGAAGGGACACACCTCATCAACAAGGGTAACTGCATAATGAACATCTATACACCTAACCCTGAATTGTGCCCCACATCTTTAAAATTTAAAAAAAGAAAGCAGCTGCTAATAATAGTAATAATAATAATAATAAAGCTTTAAACTCTAAAAAAAAAAAGCAGAATACTGGGCCTCATCCCAGACTCAGAATCTTCCTTTAATAAAATACCTGGGTGATTCATCTAAGTTTGAGAAGCACTGGTTGGGTGGATATAATATCTTCTGCTGTGGTTTCCCAATAGTATGGGAACACTGTTCAGCTGTGGGCCAGAGAGGGATTCCTTAGTGATGAAAGCACTTAATACATCAATGAGGGATACCCTCACAGTTCTGATACTATACATCCAAGACTAGGATTATCTGGGGCAACCAATGAAGGTGCAGATCTAGAGAAAATAACTAGAGAACAATTCCAGAGAAAGAATTGGGTGGGAGCAGAAGAGTTCTTAGCAAGCTCTTGACCAGCTCTTTCTCATGGAATAAGAAATAGTAGAAGTGGTCTGTCATTAAAAAGAGCATGGCTAACGCTGACTGCTGAAACCTGATGAGAAAAAATTTGCTCAATATAAGTGAAGATTCTCTAACAAAATAGGTACGAGTGGTATAAACTATCAGAGTGCTAATATGCTACTACCATCTCGATTAAGAACTATTAATTCTGTTCAAGGCGTTATTTTGTTTTGTTTTGGTTTTGTTTTAGGTATTTTACCTATATATTTCCAATGTTGACAATCTATTATTAACTCTCATGAAATTCAGAGATGTTAAGTAATTTGGCTTAGGTCACACAGTTGGCAAATGGTAGAACTAGCATTCAAATCCAAGTCACACCACTTCCACAATGGTTGCTGAAACTAGCCCTACTGAAGAGAGTCTGCATGCATTAGAGGGATATCTTTAGCATCTCTCAATCTTTCCTTGTTGAATATCAAACCATATTAAGTGCTTTTGTATAAGCATGAATTCTATGCATACCTGTATTTTAAAAATTTCTTTGATATTTGTGAAGTGTATCATTCTAGCACCATGCTTCTACTGGTCTAATTTGACACAGTTGTGAGACATAAAAATGGGATGCATGGCACAGCTATTCATTCTTCTCATGCCCGTTCTTGTTAATAACAGAAGGTATATCTAAGGATGAGTTGTGAATTTCCTACAATCTCAAAAGAGATGTGAACTCAAAAGGGCCCCCAGATTCTAGATGGTCTGTGAAATTGATTGTCTAACCAAGGCAAACTAGTCAACATACCTGTGCATCCTTATCTGAAAAAATGAGAGTAATTATACCTTGCTATTCCCTAAGGATATTACCAGACATTTTAAAGAACAAAAAAATTTTTATCTTGTGAAAAACAAAAGGTGTTTTGAATAATAATGGCAACAAAAATAAAAACAAATGCAAAGACACAAATGATTTCTCAAAACACACACACACACACACACACACTCAGTGTATTAGCTGTCCAAAAGGGAGACAAATAGAGTTGCTTTCATTTTGCCGGTTTTCTTTATTCTCATAAAGCTCATTAGCTGGCAATTATGCTATGATATATGCAGAAAAATAGCTATAGTGTAGTCTTTGAATTCTAACTACTGAGATGCCTCTGAATATACTAATAAAGAAAAAATGAAAATTTTTAGGAACTCAAAAACAGAGTCAGCTTGAAGCCTTAAGTGCACAAATCAATTCAGTGTACTATACTTAAATACCTCCTGAATAGAAAAAGAACACATTAATACATTTAAAAAGTGAATGATGATCTAATTTCCAAATAATTACCACCTATGGCTAGTTTCATTTCTTCTTAAGATTGTGTCTCTCTAGATAAGTGTTATCATTTTTGTCTTAATGATTCAAGAACAACAATATCATCACCCTGAATAACTTCTTATTGAAAATTGGTGTAGTAGAAAGAATAGCAACATTTCAAAAGGACAGACCTCTGTTAAGTCTCAGTTCAATCATCTATTATCTATTTTAACTTGGACAAGTTCCATAACTTTTCTAGGAAGTTAGGACAACAGTACTTTCTCAAATAAGTGTTTTGACATCCACAAATAATCTATGTAAAATATTTGGCACTTGGCAAATTGTGACCATTCTGCAAAAAAAGTTTCTAATTCTCTCTTTTACCTGTATTAGTAGGAGAGTGGAAGGAAATCTCTCATGTATGGAGTCCAGGTCCTCCAAATTAGTGCTGTCTTGTAAAGAAGCTTCTTGTATCAGTGGGCGACCAGACTGCCTCTCTAGTCCTGAAATTATGGAAAAGATATTGCAATCTTTCTACAAAGTGTGATATTTGAATGTAGATATAAATGTTATTTAAACATAAGAGTATGCTTGCTTTATAATGCCTGAAGAGAATTTCATGGTGCTTGTACATATGTGGTTTAAAGAGACTGGCTTCTTCTGACAAGTCACAAATATATCTTTCAGCATCCTAAAAAAAATAGAAACTCTTGACCTTTCAGCATCCTGACAGAGAAAGGTACATACTTCAGTCTTTGCTAGAGCAGAAGATGAAACTTGTGGACAGAAATGTCATTCTTGTCATGACCAGATGAGGTAACTCAGTACTCAGTGGACTGGAGTTTTGTGGGATGATCTCCACTCTCCCCATCTCCTGCTCTACTTTGCCCTGTCAGGGAGTGGTAAAAATGTAACTCTACCCTGCCCTGGGCTATAGGCACTCACCTCCACTTCACTGGTCTGGGAATTGGCTGGAAGCATCTTTACATTTTATTTTTTAAAATTCTCATCTGGGGATTCCGAATTCTATCTGAGGACCATTAAATTACAGGCAGACAGGCTATTCTTACTTTTAAATTTGGAACTACAAAATTTGTTTATATCCCTCCTGTCACATTGTCAAACAAAATCTATTTGTTCTGTCTTATATAAAGCAAAAGCATCAGAGTATGCCCCTAAAGAAGACTTTGCCCCAAACTCCCCAGTTGTACTCAACCTTGTATATGTTGTGATAAACCTAGTCTTCAACAAGACTGTTTGCTGCTTCATCTAGGAAAATGGCACTTCCCTAGGGTCTTATACTGAGGCTACTGGATCAGATGTTTTCAGAGCTCTTTGTGTGCCAGTGATTCCATTTGTCTGAGTTCCCTGTATGTTAGTTTTCAAAGAACTTGGACAGTCAGTTCATTTGTTACCATCTCTCTACTCTTTTCTTCCACTGAACGCAGTTTTATCAATCAGTGAATCGCAAACTTCATTCCCTGTTCTTTTGCCCACTTCCAAGTTGGTTTGAGCACTGTCGGGTAAGGACAGGGCTGCAGGTAAGATGCCTCTGAGCATATAAGAAAAACAAAACAAAACAAAACTCAGGCCAGTTCCCTAGGATATGTGGTGGAGCTCATCCCTTGCTCCCACCCTCTAGGCATGGTTAAGAACAACATGTACGACCACATGCAGGGGATTTGTGAAGAGCAGTGGAAACATAGAGGTGGGATGAGCCTTCTTAGACCACTGACTTGTTCTCCTCCATCTCTGTAAGCTCAAACTCATCAATATGACTTAAGAACTGGTTCTTAAGTTTAAAACTATCTTATGTTAGCCAGAGGGGCAAGAGTTTTCAGAATATTTGATGATCTCAGTCGCTTTGTGTACTAATCCGGCAGGCATCTTAACTGGCCTTGGAATAAACGAACAGCTGGAATCCATTTTCACTTACTCAGAAAACAGATATTGAATGTGGACTGAGATGGACCCTGGGCAGACCATTTAACAAGACTTAACGTGTTAAATAGCCCTGGGAACTCTACTTTGTAGGTACTATTGTCATCTCCACTTTATAGATCAGAGTACTAGGACACAAAGAGGTTAAGGATCTTGTCCACGTTTGCACTGCTAGTCGGTGGCAGGTCAGGAATCTGAACTCAAGCCTACGTTTTTTTCTAGGATATCAAATTGCTCTACTGGAAATATCATTTTCACCCTTGGGCACTATATGTGAAAGCCCCTCTTAACTCCTGGGTTCTTTCATATATGTCAAATATGTTGTTTGTTTTGTTAGGATGGCGAGGGCATTTCTGAGGGATGAAAGCAAATGCACACATTATAAAGGCGAGGAATGTGCAAGCATGGTCAAGTCCCATTGAAGACGGCACATGAGGATTGGGCAGAGGGCATTTCCCTGTGGCTGCCTGAGTATTTGTGATCAGAAAGCAGTAAGAGCAGCAGGAAACACCAAGAACACAAGAGTAAATAACCATATTTAATTGCAAGATGGTAGAGGTCACACTTTCTTTTAAAATTTAATTTTAAATTTACAGGTATTCTTGAACCTATGCTTTGATGTTTATCATGGCCTACAGAAAATTTTCAAGCCATTAACTTTTCAAATATTGCCCTTACCCCATTCTCTCTTTTTCACCTTCTCCCACAATGTAAGTACATTTTTGCTTAGACTTCTCTCACTGTGCTGTCTAGTTCTTAATAATCTTCCATATATTCAATCTTTTTGTTTCTCTCCGATGCATCCTGTATAATTTCTTCCCATCTATGTCTCATTACTTTCTCTTCATCTGACTCTAATCTACTACCAATCTCATACAATGAATTTTAATTTCAGGTGTAGTTTCTGTTTTTGATTTTTTTTAATTTTAAAAAGTCTTCAGTGTCACTACTCGTAGTTTATTCTTCCTTTTAGGGTACTTTCAAACTTGTTAGTTTTTTCATTAAATATACTTAGTTTAGTTGTAATCTGTATCTGATAAAATTATCACCTGATATCATGGGGACTCAAATTCTTTATTTTTTAAATTTTTATTTTAAAGATGTGAGGTACAATTCAGAGTTAGGTGTACAAACGGTCATTGTACAGATAGCTTGGGCCTCACTGTAGTCCCCACTTCACCTGGTTTGAGATCAGGTACTCTTATTGATGAAGTATGCTCCCTCCCTCCCTCTCTTGGCAGTTTCCCACTACTGCCGATTTCCTTCTTGTAGTATCATGATAATTGTTCAGGGTCTGCTTATGAGTGAGAATATGTGGTACTCAGTTCTTTGTTTCTGAGATAGATCACTGAGTATTGTAAACTCTGCATTGATCCAAGTTGCCACAAAGTTCATAATTTTGTCCTTCTTTATGGCTATGAAATATTCTATCATGTAAATGTACCACTTTTCTTTTTTATCCAGTCCACTTTTGATGGGCAGCTCCACTGGTTCCGTGCTTTTGCTATTGTGAATAATGATGCAATAACCATGCATGTGTAGGTATCTTTTTCATAGAGTGATTTGAGTTTTTCTGGGTATATTCCCAGAAGGGCGATTTCTGGGTCATATTACGGGAGGTTGATTTTTAGATCTTTTAGGAATCACCACACTGTTTTCTACAGAAGTTGTACTAGCTTACACTCCCACCAACACCAACAGTGTAGAAGTATTCCCTTTTTTCCGCATCCTCTCCAGCATCTGTTGTTTTTTGTTATTGATGATGGCCATCCTGACTGGAGTTAGGTGGTATCTCAGTGTGGTTTTAATTTGATTTCTTTGATGACTAGCGAGGATGAGCATTTTTCCATGTATCTCTTGGCTGCTTGTATGTCTTCTATTGAGAAATGTCTATTCATATCTTTTGCCCACTTTTGAATAGGGCTGTTTGTTTTTATCTTTTCAGCACATTTGAGTTCCTTGTAGATCCTAGATGTTAGGCCTTTGTAAGATACAGAGTTGGCAAATTTTTTTTCCCATTCTGTGGGCTATCTCCCTGCTCTGTTGATGGTTTCCTTTGCTTTGCAGAAGCTTTTCAGTATGATGAGGTTCCACTTGGGGACTCAATTTCTAAGGCTGTTTTTTCTACTGGTTCTGTTTTGTGAGGGTTTGTTTACCTTGGATTGTGACCTTGTTATTGGCTTTGAAAACTTATTTGCAAGGATTTTTTCTAGGACCTAGAATAAAGAAACATTCCTCCAGAGAGAAAGTTTATTCTCTTTTGTCAAGCACCTGAAGATTGATCATCTGAAACCACTTTCAACTAAATTCAATAGTTGAGGGGTTTGGGAATCATATTTGTAATGTACAATTGGACTGAAATTTCATTAGAGAACCAACAGGCGATGTTCTACCCACAAGAGGTGAGCTGACTTCATGCTCACTCCTCCCATCTCCCACATGCAAAACTCAGCCCAGCCTTATGAGGGGTGTGTGGAGAAAAATAACTTGTTCTGGCTTGTCCTCATGTGCAAGTAATGTCTGTCAAACTACCCATCTTAAGTTTCTCTTGAGTTCACCCTTGCTTGTCCCTAGAAGTGTCAAACACAAACACTTTTTCTTCAGCTCTATTTCTTCTGGATGGGCAATTGCTCTTTGTGTCAAGTGAGTTCACAAGGCTTTCTTACTATTCGGAGATTCTACCATCTCCTGGATCTTGGCCTGGTAATTCTTCATTATCGTTTAGTTTTTCAATGGTTTTAAAGAAAAATTTAAAATATATTCTGTCCAGTGTTTTTGAATGTCCTCAGGGGAGATATAGTCTGAATAACCTAACCCATTATTACTGGAAACAGATGATGGTTAAGAACAGATTTTCTGTGTCCATCTTACCCAAAGACTCAATATTGAAAACAAAGGCAATAAGAAGAATGACCCTGCAAAGCATCTGTATTGGTATTAACTCCATTTTATCAATAAGGCTCTTGAAATACAGAGAAGTTAAGGAAAGTTCCTGAAACTACCCAGCTAGTGAACAGTGAATCCAGGATGCAAATACAGGATGACTGTCTCCTAACATGTTCTTAACCATAATGGAAACCATAACAAGTATTGGCCTCAATCAGGCAGGGATATGAAAATTGCTTTATTACACAGAATGGCCCAAAATGCCACTCTGCTATCTTGCTCTGACTTATCTTTTTAGTCTCATGCTTAAATATTTCCTCAACAAACTCTATGTTTCTGACATTCTTCCCCCTTCAATGCCATAGTTGTCTGAGTTAATGTTTCCCTGAGTTTATTCTTCTGACACTTACATCTCAAGTTTTTGGCACACCCAAATTTTCCCATTCTTTCATTACAAATGTAAATGCTACCTCCCTAAGCCCCTTGGTATGTGAAGTACCAGACACTTGGCTAATGTCATTCATCTTGTCAGTGTTACTATTTCACAGGGAGAAAACTGAGGCTCTGAGGAGTTAAACAACTTGGTTACTCAAAGCTGGCATATGATCCAGGCAGGATCTGTTTCCTAATCTGTTTGCCTCCAAAGTCTCTATTCCTAACCACTATCCCTGATTTTATCGTCTGTCTCTGAATATAAATGTGCTTTGCGTGAACTTCCTGAGGCTCTTTTTATTTTATATTGTATGATCATTATCTTAGGACATGTCTTATCTCTGCTATTACACAACAAATCCTTTGAGACAGAAGATTATATCCCATACAATAAGGCTAGCATGCTATTTATATATAGTAAGTGCACAATTTGCCTTCTTTCCCAAGGTCTTCAATTTGGCATGTTGATGTTTTTTGAGCGTCTCCATCTATGTTTAATATTTCTGTATATTACTACTGTAGATCCTTTATTTACTCTTGGTGAGATGTTCTGTATTAACTTAATGTCAACTGATTTTTGAAAGAGCTTTCAGTGGTGTTTTAATTACTGACTGTGAGATAAACCCTGATTAGCAAACTAATGATCTGAAAATTACAAAGACAATGCTATTGGTTATTGGGTACTTGGAAAGAGCCCATGAAATTTATAAGAAAACAGTTAGTGTTTAAGGAATAATGAGAAAACTATTTAAGGTCATCTTTTCAGATATCAATGAGTTGTAAATTTTTTAAGTCTTTAAAAAATGTTTAGTAACTAGAAAAATCACTTAATTTTGTGATAGAGATGGTGCAAGAAGTCACATAGCCAATGTAAATAATGGAGGAATGTAACCTGGACCCTGCAGACCTTAGTGTCTGAGACAAACTCAGATCCACAGACTGGGGAAATTGTTAAAAAAAAAAAAAGATCGTTTTGCTACAATTGTTATATCATATATATCATTATGTTAATTCTGCTGCTAGTGCTCATCCCAAAGGAGTGAAAGTAATTACTCAGTAGGTAGACATAGACCACTGGCCTCTAAACTTATTTATAAAACCTTATGAGGTATCCTTTGAAAGAAGAATTTGGTCTCTAATTAACACATGAAAGAGAAGTGCCTATTAAATTGAAAATATAGCCATTTGGAGGGACATTTAGTTTAACTCACTTCTTTGTATCTTGGATGCAAAGGTGACTGCCACCTTTAACTTTTAAATCCTCCAGTAAAACCCTAGGGAATTAAGGGTTTGTATGCTCTCCAAGGTTCCACTGCAAGGTAATGCGACCTTCAGTGATAGGCTCTAGGAAATGAACAGCCCTACTCATTCTGCTGCATATTGGAGACTTTGGGGGGATTCTTCTCCATCCTGGGCCTTAGTTTCCTCCTCTATGAAAAAAAAAAGAATTTGAACATGATAATCTCTAGGGTTCACTACAACCCCAAAATGTGTGACATGATTTTTGATGGCACATTTTCATCAACAAGCTGTTCTTCTGTTGCTCTTCTTGTAATAAACTCCAGACTCCACCTCCTTTTTTTTTTTTTTTTAAATAAAGATATGGGCTTGAGGCAGATCTGCAGATGTGGAGAGAGTAATGTGTATATACAAACAATGATATGATAAGGCAAACTGTGCTGAGGGCTACAGTGAGATTATGAATGATATGCTTAGGGGTACACAAGATGATGATGAATGTAACTAACATGCTGAAAGTTCACTATATTTCAGGCACAGACCTCAGCACTTTGGAAACATTGTTTCAATTAATTTTCAAAACAGTCCTAAACAGCCAGCATGATAAACCACCTTCATAAAACAGATGAGGTAATTGAAGCACAAAGAATGAGATCATTGTTTTAAGATTACACAGTAATGGAGTGGCAGAGCCTGGACCAGCATCCACAGAGCCTAGCTTCAAATACCACTCTCTTCTTAATTAGACCAATTTTCTTTCTCCTGAAAAATGACTGATATTTGAAACAATGTAAGGGTATTACTAGTTATTTAATGATGGTATTAAGAGGATATTGTAGTGTGTAGTCATTACTTCTACAGGATTTCCAAAAGAAAGAGAGACACAGAGACAACAGCAAACATAAAGCAGATACCCTCTTCTGTTGATTAGTGGTCTTGGAAACCCAACCGTGATATAAGAAAACTCTGATAAGCTGGGCTGGAACACACGCCTTGAGGTAGGGGGTTCTAAGAACCTCTTACTACTTCTAACCTGGACCCTGCAGACCTACAAACTCAGATCCAAAATCACACAACATGGAAGCAAAGACTCAAGATAAAAGGGAAATGGATCCTGAAAAACAGTCTGAGTCATTTCCAAAGACCCCTTTTGCTGTAAGAACAGAAAACAGAGAGGGGAATATCTAGAGACATTTCTTTGGAAGTAAGGTGATACCATCCTCAACAAAAGCTGCCCAATCCATATTCTAGAGTCTGACCAATCAGATTTATATATTTCCCTGGGCTAGGGATGAAAGCATGAGATGGGGAGAAAAACAAAAACTTTACTTTTTCCCTAGAGGTCTGCAGATCCCAATGCATTGAGAACATCTAGAAAGGTTTTGGTTTTTTTTTTAAAAGATAAAATTTGAAGTGTGTCCAGGATTTGAACATTTTTGGATGACAGGTGAGTATTTCGATAGAAAAGGCAATGCCCAAAGACAAAGAAACTGTGAAGCAAATGAGAAGAATAGACATCACAGATGGGGTAGTATTATAAGATAACAAAACAGAATAAAGCCTTGTTAGAGAGGACTGGATGAGGGAATTACTTTATAGGATTTGTCTCTACAAATTCAATTGGAAGTCTGTAGAAAAAGAAGAGTCTGTGATTTGGAGAACAACAGAGCTGTCAGGATTTCATTATCCAGTCTATCTGACCAGCTACTGTATATAGTTAGCATAGATTCAAGCTGACTACTCAGAGACCCTTCAGATGATTCTAAAAGTTGTGTTCTTGTTCCCTGAAGTGGCTCTCCCTTCTCTCTGCTTTTTGTCTTGGTGAGAGGACATCTCCAAGAAGTCAAGTAGAGTCTACCTTTTTTTCCTTTGCCTCTACTGATAACTAACCGGTTTATTAAGAAATGATTCCCTGGATGTATGTCTCCTTTCCTCAGACCTGAATAAGCTATTAGTGCCTCAGGTTGATTCAGAATGAAGCCCTAGAGTACTAAGCTTTTATCGTCTTTTTCCTCAGCAAGTGAGAACCAGAATAAAACCAAAGATGTGTTATGCTCCATGCTAATGAGCAGCAGAGACAGCCCTGTGTTTCCACAGGAGGGAGCAGTTAAACAGAATGAATAGCAAGATGACATTTCAAAAGTCAGATGGAGGATTTGGAGGATCTCCATTGTCAGTCAGGAGTCAGTAATTTAGAGAGAGACTGGAATTCCCAACTAAGGCAAAGCAGTATTCCTGTGTAGGCAAGGTACAGGAACAAGGAATGTGCTATTTTCCTCTCATCTGTCACTCTTTATTGGGTTCTCTAGAAGATCTATATACAAAAGTCTTTGCAATAGACAGAACATTGATGAAAGGCACATTCTTCATTTTATTTCAACCCAGGAGAATTAGAGAAGTTTATAAATGTGTGATGGTACAGCCAGGTGTCATAGTCATAGAAGGAACTGGGGAATCAGAGGCAGGCTCCTGGTTTAGGATTTAGAATCCAGTACTTGGCAGAAATTTAGGGGTCTCAAACTGGCAACTTATAGCCAAATGCAGCCTGGTGACATATGTTCCTTAAACCACATACACATTTCAAAAAATAATTTGAACTGGTGCTAACATTTAAATATTGGGAAATTTCACATACGAATCTAGTTTTCCAGCTTTTCTCTATTGTCTGGCACTGAGAACAATCTTGCAAAATCCTTTTTTCCATGGTCCTCACCATCTCTTCTGTTCTCCCCCAAGGTTATTTGTATTTATCGCACTTGCACTTTTTTCTCACATTTGAGAATTTTTCTTTATCCTCTTATCTATAATAAAATGTGGGAAAATGAAAGACTGACCCAAAGGGCTTTACTTCTTTTTTTTTAAAATCTAACTCATTTACATGATCTGTGTGGCCCCTGTAGGCATTAAAGTCTATGTCCCTATGTGCCAGGGATTCTTCTAATCTCTCCTACATATATTAACTCAGTCACAGAGCACCTAGCTACTATTTGGCACTATTATAATTTCCATTTTTTTAGTTGAAGAAATCGAGGTATTATGGCAATAAGTAGCTTGACCAAGGCAACAGAGCTGTTGTGAGCCAGGGTTCAAACCCAGCATTCTGACTCCAGAATCTAGTTACAACTGATATATTGGTTCTATCATGGCAGCCCCATGAGAACAGAAAGAAAAAAGTCATATGGAATATTGGATGTGTCTCTGCCATTAGAAAGCAGTAATTCTCACTCTCATGGTGGGACATTGATGAACCCCCTACATTACTTAAAACTACATAGGGAACAAGGTACTATTAGCACAAACAGGGGTATGATAGAAGATATAGGTAATAAAGTACATTTTCCAGAGCTCTAAAGTTATAGCTCATTTGTTCTAGCTCCTATAATTTATGCTCAATTTCCAAAATTTTGTGTAATGAACTTTTATTGTTTTTATCATCAGGCAAAACAAGTTCCATCAGAGAAAATATTGTTGCCACTCTATCTCAGAACATTAATCTCTCCAAGTCTCTCCATCCGGAACAGGCTAGGGACTAATTAGTAAGTGGAATGAAGGTGCCAACTTACGGGTCTCTACAAAAATTGTTCAGGTCCTAGGATTCTAACTGGCTTCCTTTTTGATAGTAAATGGGTTGGAGGAAGATGAAGTTGAAGAAGATCTATATTGGTAATATAGAGGGCTAAGACCCAATAATATGGCAATGACTCTCTAACAAACAAAGTGCTAGGAAAAAAAAACCTATGTGTCTCTGAGTGCGATTACCTCGACCTCTTTCTCCAGCATTTGTGACATGAATGAAGAAAAGACCTAGTTTGGGATATTCAGGAACTTTCTGGGAAATGGCCTGTCTACCCATGTACAGAAAACATTTTGCAAGTCTGATTCTCAGAAGTTTCTCAAGTGACCCAGAAATGACCATGTTGTTCTCTCCAATTTATACACTTTGCTCCATCCTCCCCCAAATTTTATCTTATAGTAATATACTATATGTTCCAAGTCTGTTTCCTTAGTGCCAAGCTGTATACCTATAAAGTATGCAATAAAATAAATGTCTGAAAGAGAAACAGGGAAAATATTGATTGTTCTTTGCAAAATGAGGAAAAAACCTTTCTCCACATTTTTACCTTTAATGAGAGTGATCATGTAATTTTGGGTGGCAAACAAAAAAGACACTGGAGACTTTGTGGACTCTAATATAATAACACATTTTTAGATAACATTTAATAATTATAAATGATGGGAGTTGAAATTTTTAATTCAAATAAAATCATGTCACCTTATGGGAGGTTATAAAAGAAAATATAAATCAGAAGGGTTAAATGTAACATCTGGGTGCATTTAATCCTGAAATGGGACAAATAAAGAAATATCCAATTTTAAAGACTACACTAAAGAAAAGGAGGGAAAAATATGGGTTTAAAAAATCTGAATTGAAATTAGAAAAACACAGACAAACAGTAAAGAATATCACACCCCCTCCCTTTGAAAAACAAAAACTTTTGACTTGAGACTCTCTCCTTGAAGCTTCCTGGAACCACTCATTTGGACTTTGTTTTCTGCAATTCTGGAGAACTTTTTATCTTTGTTATCTTTATTGCATACCCTTATCTATCTCTGCTATTAGCTTGTAAGCTCTATGATTCTATTATAAAATGTGTATCTTTAAAAGTGACATGCCACAAACTGAGAGAATAAAGAAAAATTGAGGATGCAAATCTGTGCTTTTGAGAACTGCTGGGTTGAAGGAAACAACCAAATTATCTATTGATTCCAGATGTCCAAGCAGCTCTTAAATGCTCACATGGCAGGGTAGCGTAGGAAGAAAATCATGCACAGGAAGATGACTGCTTGGGAGGACGCTGACCTTCCAACTGTGACTGCATCATCTTTCCACCAGCTGCATCTTGCTCAGCTAGCAGGATGCTTCTTTTCAGTAAGTTACTGGCTACCACCCCAGCCTTGTCACTAATCATTTACCCTCACAAATTGGGATCCAGAAACCTGGCACTCATTCTGCTTCTCTAACACCCCAAGGTTGTTTCCAGCTCAGCTTGTTCCCTTTATCTAGAAAGCATGTTCCAAGATCTTTGCATGTCAGGCTCCAAAAGTCCCCAGCGTCTTTTTTTTCGAGTCAGAGTCTCACTCTGTTGCCCAGGCTGAAGTGCAGTGGCATGATCATGGCATGACTCACCGCAGCCTTGACTTCACTGGGCTCAGTGATCCTACCTCCCCAGCTTCTGGAGTAGCTGGACTACAGGCACACACCACCATGCCCAGCTAATTTTTTTTGAAGAAACCAAGTCTCCCTATGTTTCCCAGGCTGTCTCAAGCTACTCAAGCAATCCTCTTGCCTTGGCCTCCCAAAGTGCTGGAATTATAGGCATGAATCACCACATTCAGCTGGCTCCATTTCTTATTTGGGATTCAGCTCTAATGTCACTTACTTGATCTGGCCACCTCTCACCACCTTACAAAATTAGCACTTCTTCCAAGGCACCCTGCTTCATTTTGCTGCTTTTGTCTTTATAGCACTCATCACCACCAGGAATTGGTTTATTTGTTTACTCATTTATTTTCAATTTCCCCATAGAACATAAGTCCCAAAACAACCTATGTTCTACTCCTGGCCAGCATCTAGACTAACACTTGGAACACAGAAGGCACTCGATAAATGTTTATGTAACAATGAAGATGGAAGGTGGAAAAATGGAAAGGAAATGTTTGCTGAGCATCTGCTATGTGCCCGGCACTCTACTGAGTGGTTTCAAATACATCACCTTGTTTGATTCTCGCCATAAGTTCTGAAGGAAATCTTAGTCTCCATTTTGAAAGTAAGAGAAAAATTTCAAAGAAGTGAAAAGATTTTCCCAAGCACTCAGTAAATATTTGTGGAAGAAATGGATGCAGACAAACAAAGCAGCTGGAATGTGGTAGGATTCATATTTGACCCATTAAGTCAATCTGGCTCCAAGGTCTATGTTTCTTTCCATCATATAGTTTTCATGGACATCAACTTCTTTTTTGACAAGGTGGGCAGTATATTCTGGGACTCTAAATCTGACCTTTTGAAAGTACTTTGCAGACAGTAGAATCAATACTTCTGTGTCAGTCTGTAACCTTTGCCACCGATCAGACATACTATTCCCATGCAGCACCGCGGGCTTTGATCCAAGCTGAAGACTGTCATCTTCCATCTGAGAGACAACAGAATTCAGGATGAAGACTGTTAGCATCAACTCATCTACTGCAGTCAGGAGTCTACTATCCAGATGTGAAGAGAACTCACACTTTCAGTTAGAAGTTTTAAAAGTGTAAAAAAGCTGCTCCCTCTTTTCTGGCAATCTGACATTTCAGAGTCTTCTTTTAATAATCGTATCAATTGGATGCTGTGCTCCTGTCATGTTTTGGATGGAATCTTCCATTCCTTCACATGGCCTACAAGGTCCAGCTTGATCCGGGACCTGCCTGCTTCTCCATCCTTAGCTCTTGCCTCCTCTCACAGCATGCCCCGGCAATACATTTGCCTTTTGTTTTCAGTTCATATTCCATGATCTCTAACATCTCCCTGCTTTGGAGTTCTGTCAAAATACCCTCCAACCATCTGGTACAATTCCACTTTATTTTAAGCCTTTTTTTCATATATAAGACTTTCTCTGTGAAGCTTTTTCTGATCATCTCCATCATCTCAGTCAATTTCAATATCTTTTTATTTATAATTACAGTGTACCTTACACTGTATCTATAATAACTGTGTAACATCTCTGTAATATTTACATTGTTTCTTAATAAATGCATGTTTATTTTTTCTATCTACTAGATTACTATCTACTTGAGGCATAGTATCTGTCTTGTGATAGAAATCATAGCAGAAAAAATGATATTTATGTAGTGCTTACAATATATTAGGCAGTGTATTAAACACTTTACAAATATTATCTCTTTTAATTCAAACAATAATAGTATTAGTGTACATTGAACACATGTAATTTTGGAGGCACCATGCAGACACCTAACATGGAATTGTTACAAAACTTTACCTATCATTATCCCCATTCCACAGATGAAAAACTAAAGTTCAAAAACGCTCAATCATTCACTCAAGGCACAGAACTAGTAAATCACAGAGCCACAATTTGAGCCCAAATGTAATGCTCATTCTAATATCTGTATTTTGTTTCTGTAAATATTATGCTGAACAGATGAATGTGTTTTCATTACTCAAGATTACATCAGAGGCCATCCATAGGCCACTGTTATCACCACTTCAGTCATATCCATCTAAAGGCTTTCCAAGCAAGCCAAGAAAACCTTTTTATCATCCCCAGCCTCATCCTGTTCATTCCTGATACATATATTGCTTGGCTCACCTGACCTGAAGGATTGACAATCTTCTTTCTTGTCTATACAAATATCTCCCCAGATTCTGAGTCTATATTTTAGAATCTCAAGTTGGAAAATTATAACCAACTTTTCTAACCTCAGTGTCATTATTTGTATGGTGAATCATGATACATCATTAATATGCAATCAAGCAATGGTTTAACTAAGAGGAAATTAGTTGCCTACATTTTAGCTCTGGAGTCTGGACTGCCTCAGTGCAAACACTAGGCCTACTTTCCGATGGCTACGTAACTCTGGGTCCAGCACTTAAGCTTTAGTTTCTTGCTTATCTGTAAAATAAGGATAGCAGTAGCACCTCACCTCATAGAGTAGCTATGAGAATTAGCTAGAGAATACATTTCTGACATTAAGAAAGCTTCTGCTTCATATTAAAGGCTCAATGTATATTACCTCATATTATTATCTCATTAGATAAGAGATTATCAGTACTGAAAGGGACTAAGTACCTAAGCTTACAAATGGGGAAACAAGCCAAGAAGGAGAAAGCTACTGATTCAAAGTTTATATTACTCAGCTGAAAATCACACCAAGTTTTTTTGATTCTCAACCTCAAGCAAAGTTTTTTACATCTGCCAGGTATATGCAACTTAAAGGTATGTTTAATCTTCTTTCACATTCTTCATTGTTTCTAATCAAGTACTTACAGAGTTTCTCAAAGAGCATTCTTTAGGTAAGTGTTAACATTCAGTGGAATTTTTCTCTGCCATGAAATTGGCTGCCTTTGAGATTGAGAACAGGCCTAGAAAGTAGCAGTCGCATATTCATCAAGGAAGAAAGAGGAAGAGAAGGAAATGCAGAAAAAGAGGTCCATTATGAACAATTTTAGAAGTAGAATCACCAGGCTTGCAAATTCCAAGCATCTGGGGAAGAAATCAGACTTGTCACAGGAAATAGCTATTTACTGAGAGATGAAGGCACTTTGTTTCCCTAATCCAGGGCCTGCTAAGCCTTATGTTTCTAAGACTCTTAGAAAATGCAAATTGAGGAGAGAACAAAATCATTTTTCTTTGCCAAATTATCTCTTATTTAACCCAAGACAAACTTTTCCCAGAATTTAAAACCATGATGAGCAGCTTCCTCTTTAACGGCCAGACACAGGGTCTGATAAATCTGCCAGGGTTGTATGATCCACACTTACACCTCTTTTTGTATAGAACTACCATTAGCAAATTATAAATGAAGTTTATCATCCTATATCTATGCATCCTTTTTGCTCTTCTCAGGTACATATTCATCATTTTCACCAGGGCTCTCAGGCCAAGGCGACATATGGTTGGCCAAAGCCCTCATCAGAAAACAATATTGCAGCCTATTCAGCATTCCAGAGTCCAACATATACTCTTCCCTCAAAATTCTGGCTATCTTAATGTGCAAACCATAAGTCCCGTAAGTCTAGTGTAAGCATCTTGATAGTAGGATCTTATGCATGTATGACTCTCCAGGAACAGCAGAAAGAGTATACGTAAAAGGTCCATGCATATTCAGTAGCTGTGTAGATAGATGGACAAATGAAAAAATTCACCAAATGTGAGAAAGAATAATCTACATAAAATAATTCACATTATAGCCAAGATGGTAGTTCTCCTACTGGTCCTTTCATTTTAATAGGATACTTATTTTTCTCAAATACAGTTTTTCAAGAAAAGATATGTGGGGCAAGTGCCTTTCCTCATATACTCCAGCAACAATCTGTAGAAAGCTATATATTACGCACTTTTGAGAAGACTGAATGTGTGATCTATAAATATCTGACTGTCTTCTGAAAAGTGAAGGTGGGATTGTATATTGGGACCTGCTCCGATTTTGATGAGCCCAAGTTTTCTCCCTACCACTCTCAATGGGTACATTAATACAGAAAAACAACAGCAATGATAATAACAACAATATAATAAATCCAGATATTAGGGATGGGGTAAAAAGTTTTGTCAAATAAAGAGAACTTGAGTTCAAAATATCTAATACCGAACAGACTTTGCCCAGAGATGCCTGAGTAAACTAAAAGAAACTAGAATTTAAAACTTTGTGGGAAGAAAAGAGCTAAGAAATATCAGTCTTAAAAGAATTGTGATGAGATGCTGGCGGCTAACATAAAGAAGTTTGGCATCATATATGTGAAGGTCTGAATTTGAATGTTGGTTCCACAAATAGTTTTGCTTTAGTGTTCAAGGCCATTCATTTCATCACTCTAAATCATGTCTTCTACACGAGGAGAAAGTCAATTGCAAAGTTCTAGGATTGTTTATTTTAATGGGAAGGGGATCACATTTCCACTAAAGAAGCATCATTACTGGAGAAGATACTCAGAACCCAGGCTGAACAGTCATTTTCCTCCCTCTGCTCCCAAGAAGTGAGAAGCAGAGGGTTAGATAAAGCTCCCTCCTGGTAGTTTAGGCTAAGCTCTCTTTCATCAATTCTCTGCTCCCTTTGGGATTTTGCAATACCCAAAGTTTTGATGAAACCAGTGATTCACACTCTTCCTGCAGCCTGCTGACTGATCACATGGTGACCATGGCTTTGTGATGACATGAACTGTTGTTCAAAGTCAGAACTATTTCAATGTTTCTCTTCCTTTTCAATTTAGGTCTCTTTCCAAAGGGGCTATAAACTATTCTGGTTGAAGCTGTTTCCTTTTATCAAGGCTCCTTCAGATGAAAGACAAGGCAAACATCAGCCAGTATCACAATGGTATTTTAGTGCTTTGTTCTCTTTCTTGCTGCAAAAGAATGATGAAATTCTGAGCTGAAGACCATCAAGAGGACACTCCAGGCTGGCCTCTTATGGTCTTAACGTTTATAATGTAAAACTCTCTAGAGCAGCACTATGCAATATGTAATATGATGCAAGCCACATATGTAATTTTAAATTTTCTAGTAGCCACACTAAAAAGGCAAAAAGAAATAAATTAATTAGCATATCTTATTTAACTTAATATGCCACAATATTTTCTCAAAATGCAATCAATATAAAAATTGTGTGATATATTTTACATAATTTGTTCTCAGTCTTCAAAAATCAATGTGTATATGATACTTATAGCACATTTCAATTCAGACTAACCACTGTTCTCATGCAAGTGGATACATGTGACTAGTGGCTACCTTATTGGAAAACATAGCACTAGACCTTGGATGCATCTATTTGCTCAGTGTTTATTTTATTAGCAGGTTTTATAGAGGCTCTTTCTAGCAGCAATAAAAAATTAACACAGAATAGGATATCAATAAATGTTTGCTGCTTTGGGGATTTAAAAAAGCATGTTATAAAGATTTTATTATTTCTTCAATTTTTTTGGAAGGTGCAACATGAAATGAGACAGGAAGGGCATTGTCCTACAAAGGAATAAAGATGAGAATTCATGATAGAGATGACTTATAAATGGAAACAATAATCTCAGAGGTAATTTATTAACTAATAGAGAAGAGAGGACAAATATTTTCAAAGATCGTTTAAATGTTAATAAAAAGTAGTATATACCTAAATCCCCAAATGAGAGAAAACAACCAATATATTCTATAGAAATTAAAGGAACAAAATTCTAGCTCTCAGGTAGATATTGTAAAGATTGATAATGTGCAAGGTTGGAAGGAAAGTGAGGAAGACTATACTGTGATACACTACTAAAGTAAAAGTGACACGTTTATGAAGAAAATATTTCAAAGGTCCATAAAATTATATTTTTTAACACAGCCATTTTAATTCCAAACCTTGAGAAAATTACCAGATAAGCACATAAAAATGAACATAAAAGGATGCTTACTTCAGTGACATAAGACTATTGAAAATTTGGAAATAAACTATCCACTAAGATGGCAATAATTAAACATATTGTAAATATATTTACATAGAGATATATACATAGATTATATCTATATAAATTTATGCAGTTTTTGTACTTATTGAACCATATGTATTTATTATTACATGAAAAAATCAGGTTATGGAACTGTATATACATGACACCATCTAAGGAATATACCCATAGCAATGGGGATATTTAAATCCTGCTTTGTGCATTATGGAAATAACATTATTTTAATGAGCTGACAGTTTTAATCAGAATAGGCAATAAGTCTCTTTAAGTTTTGGAAAAAAACTATATCCTAGAAATTTGCAGGATAACAGAAAATAATAAAGAAAATAATTATCATGGCTATAGAAATTAGTAAAATTTTCTTCAAAGAGAGAAACACTGATTGAGAACATAAAAAAATTATTCTCCACTGAAAAATACTAAATTTTCTTATAACTTATTTATCTCTGATGTGATAAAGTTGCAAGACCCTGATCTTTTTTAACTTGAAATTTAGGAGGAAAAAACCCCTCATATTTTAAAAAAAGCTGTAAAATGATTTCCTGATTGACAGATTTAAAGATTGCAACTTTCACCAGGATGTGTACTGAAGTTTACCTGCCAATTGTGAACCATGGGAAGTAAACTCAGGGCAGAATGGAAGTGTTAAATGAAAATAAAGTAAGAGCAAAGCCATTACAACATAAAATCAACTAAGAGAGAGGTCAACAGAGGATGTGTCACACAAAAAGGGAAACGCAGTCAGGACCGTTCAACAGAAAAGAGACAAACAATGCAGGTTATCTCCTGGCTCTCCAAGACTTAATTAATCTTAAGTGTACGATGGTCTGAATGTTTGCGTCCCCACAAAATGTGTCTGTTGAAACCTAATCCCCAATGCCATGGTATTATGAGATGGGACCTTCAGGAGGGGATTAGGTCACAAGGCCAGGCATAGCAGTCATGAATGGGATTAGTATCCCCCAATAAAAGACCTGTAGTAGCTTTTCTCTTCCACCATGTAAGGATGCAGCAACAAGCTACCATCTATGAATAGCAGACCCTCACCAAACACTGAGTATACTGGTACTTTGATCTTGGACTTCCCAGTTTAGAGAACTGTGAGAAATAAATGTTTATTGTTGATAAGTCACCCAGTTTGTGGCATTTTTGTTATGTGAACGAAGGCAGTACATTTTCCTCTGCAATGTTCAGTGTGCCCCTACTCTCCCCTTCTTTCCTTTCACACTTCCAGGATCAAGTCCACAGGCTCTCACACCTGGATGGCAGCCATCATATCACACTGAATCTTGTCTCTTCCTCAGTCCAACCTAGGTACTGCCAAGTGGTCCGTGGTACTTTTGGGTAGCTCAGAGGCCATAAATGTAGACCAGAAAATCCAGCCCTTAAATGTCTGAGTTTTTTATTCCTGTTGTTTTGCTTTCAAAAGTGTTTTTTTTAAAGATGTGTGTCACATTTGAAATACAGAATATTTCACACAAACTGCCAGATCTTCTCCTGCCTCCTGAAAAAATCAGAATGATGTACAACAATGAGCTCACATTCACAAATGTTCTTGAATTGAATGCCGGCTGCCTCTTTTTAGCAAGGACAGGGTCCTTGGAGACATGCTTTCTTTCGTGTCTCCTTTCCCTCTCGTCCTTCTTTCATCCCCTCTCTCTCAGCTTGTTTCAGTCATTTATATCACCTCTTTCATTACTATAGGGACAGCATCTACAAGGCTTTCACCATGTAGCATGGGATCCTTCCTGACAAAGCCTAACCAACCTTCCCAGAAATATTTTTGTATGATTTTTGTATATTGGTCTATTTTTGGTGTGCCTTCAACATGCTTTTTTCTTTTTCATAGCCCATATATTGCCTTAATGTTTTGAAGACAACCATTAAGTTTTATCTATAAAGTTTCTACTTTGTCCTCTGAATTCTCCCTACCACCTGTCAAAATTGAACTCTTTGTCCTCTGGATTAGGTCAGAAACCAGCACCTATGTCTTTCATCTGGCAACTGTGAGTTACTATGTGTGTGTATTCTGCCACTTACGAAGAATTTTGCCCAATATTTCTGTGTTCCACAAAGAACAGAGTACAATGCTTAACAACGTTTTGTTGACTGATTCACATAGAAATCAGACAATCTGAGTCAGCCTTTCTCAGCTAAACTAGGGTCACCCACATACCATCCATGAAGCAGAGAGCAGACAAATCCAGAAAGCAAGATCTCTGTGATGGATAGGTTGACCAGGCGCTTGCCAGAAAGTCACTCAAGTGACATCCAGGGAACAGCTTCTTCCTAACACAGGAAGGATTGCTTTCATAACTGCCAAGGCTCTTTTCAAATAAATGAGTTTGTATGATTACAAAAAAAGCTTGTTTATTCCACTTTCCCAATGAAGCTGTAAAAAAACCCAAAAGGTCAGTTCCTGGACAGTTTATAATCTTAAGTTTTCTGGCTCCTTTGCTTGCTACGAGCATTTCTCGTAATTTGTACTTTCAATGGAGACAAGTTCTTTTCCTGAGAAACAGACACATCAATTTTATCTTGTGCACGTAGACAGTCAGCAAAGCCCTTAGTAGTTCTGATTTGTATCTCAACAATCATGTGTTATTCCATTGACTTTTGCTAAACGTCTACTCCGCTCATGTTCCCCATCATCAGGGTTTAAATATCTCTTATCTCGATCATTCATTGAATAGGTCCTCTGCTAGTCACTAACTCCAGGAAAAAACAAAAACAAAAACCTAGGAAAAGAGAGAGGTTAAGTGATTTATCCTTGGTTATAGTTAGCCAGAAGCATCCCTGGGGCTAAAATTCAGCCTTCCCTTTATTTAGGCCAATTTTTATTCCACTACATTTTTATTCCACTACATAAAATAAGAATTGTGTTCACTTCAGACTTTCGGATTGTTAAGTCACTCATACCAAGTTTAGCCAATAATTTTCTGAAATATTGTATTTATGTAGAATCCAGGATGGTCCTAGTTCAAAGTTGGTAAACCATAGCATGTGGTTCAAATTTGGTCTCCCACCTAATTTTATAAATGAAGTTTTCTAGTACATACCCAGGTCCATTTATATAGTGTATAGTTGCTTTACTATGGAGAAGGTCTTGACTAGTTGCAACAGAGACCACATGGATGTGAAACACACAACACCTCAATATCAGACTCTACAGAAAATAAATTTTTAAAAAATGGACACTTGCCTTCTTGATTAAATGAATAAATTACAACTAATACCAAAGGCAGATAATCCCATCTGTAGAACATCAAAATCTACCGAATAAAAATAAACACATATATAGACAGATAAATAGATGAATGAACAGCTTCTTGGATTGTTGTGAGAGGATTAATTTGGAATATATGGGTCCAGAGCAGTTGAGACTGCCCTTGTCAAAGTCACAGAGATAGAAATTAAATCCAAGAACTTGGGTTTTCTTGCTAGGGGCTCCTAGCTTTTAGGCTAACCTTGATAAGCTGCTACTTTTGTGATTAAATGGGAAGGCTTTGGCATCCTGACTATTTTATCAACGCATCTTTTATTCCCCTCAAACCTTAATGGGCATGTGTGACCTCTGCCTACCTCTGTGAGCAACTGGTGAGTCACACAGTCACAATGCCTGTGCGGAGATGCAGCCACATATCTCTCATCACTCACTTGAGACTATTTCCAGCCATCCACACCCACCGTGGACATTTCTGTTTCCTCTCTCACTCACTGAACCGATGATGAGCAGTAAGAAAAGGCTGACAGACATCTGGCCTTTAGTTAACTGAACAACGGATTTCTGTAGTTTCCGGAAGAAGCAGGAAAAGGAAATGGATGAGATTTATCACACCAATAAATGGTTTCTGATTTAACCATCAAGTAAGTTATGTGTGTGATTATGAAATATTTGGGAGTGGACAGATAAATGGAAAAGACAGATGTAACTTCCAATGCAGGCTCCTTAAAAAAATTCACCCCAATGAGGTACAGTAGCAAATCATGTTTCTGATAATTGACCGGCAGCCAGAATGTCTGCTTTGAAAGTCTTCCTATACTGTTGTGTAAATTTAAATTAGCATAGAACTTCATGCCAAACATTTTATATATTCAATTACAATGATAGTTTGAAGACTTTAAAAAGTGCTATTAGCCTAAGCTACGACCATAGAGGTACTTGATGTCAATTATCTGGTATGAATTTTATGTTGTGTGAGGGTGTAGTGGGGACCTGAACACAGCTGTTTATAGAGGAAATATTATGCTCGTTAATAACGTTCTCTACAGCTCTTTCTAATTTTATTCATCAGTGCATACAGTTTAAATAATCTCTCTCATATGGGACTCTGATTTCCCAAGCTGGAATTTTGTATAACAAATGTGTCATGATCCGATTATATGCAGAGCATTGTGGTATGATTAAGGTAAGACTGAGGAAAATCTGATCCCTGCAATCAAAGTGCTTAGAGTCCAGTGAGAGAAAAAAGACCTTGAGGAAAGATCCTTTCACCTTGCCCTCATCTTTTAGCATTTCCATTAGCAAAGAATTGCAAGTGGCTGGAAGCAGGGAATATGAGTGAAGTGGTAAGGTGAGCTAGGTCAGTGGACTAGGCATGATTTCTCCTCAAATGATTCTTCTTACTTTGAAGTTACCTGGGATAACCATTTTGAAATTAGACTTCTCAGACTCACATCCAGACTCACATCCAGGCCAGAGAAACAGAATGTCTGATAACACAGCCTGGGAATCCTCAAACACAATCAAGTTTGAGAACCAATACCACCACTGGTAAGTCAGAAGCCACAGGACATCCTGTTTGCTATCCATGTCTCATACATCAGTGGATATCAAACATTATGTATTTTTGTTTTTTTTTGAGTTGGAGTCTCACTCTGTTGGAGTGAGTTTGAGTTGGAGTCTCACAGCCACCGCAGCCTCGACTTTCTGGACTCGCAATCTTTTCGCCTCAGCCCTCCAAGTAGCTGGAACTACAGGCACGTACCAACCACCATGTCCAGCTAATTTTTTGATTTATTGTAGAGATGAGGTCTCGCTAAGTTGCTCAGGCTGATCTCGAACCCGTGGGCTCAGGCAATCCTCTCACCTCGGCCTCCTAAAGCACTGGAATTATAGGTGTGAGCCACTGCGCCCAGCTGTCACTAAATATTTCAGTGTCAGCTGGCAGGGGTGGGCAGTGACAAAACTGCTGATTCCTGAGTCCTCTTCCTATGAATCTGATTCTGTAGCTCTAGGGTAGGGCAAGTAGTTTTCCAATCAGCCCCTGAAAAATACTGCCATAAATAAAACTGGTCAGTAAGTCTTGTTGCTCCTACCACCTTAAAATCTCCCATTCTTCTCCGATCTTTTCCACCTTCAAACAGTCACAGCATCAGGCTCCCCGTATCTCCTATGAGAATTTCTGGAAGAGTCTGCTAATTAGTCTATGTGAATTCAGTCTTATGTGCCGCAACCCAGTTCTTTAAACTGTTAAGAACATGAACTACCTCAAATATACATAGTTAAACATTCCTCTTTCTTGCTTACATTCCATCTACTGGTATGGTTTCCCACGCCTTTAGGATAGAGTCTGTGTTGCTATGCCCTGTATGCTGGGTCCTTTGTGAGTTGCCACAGTTTTTTTTCTATGATTCTTGATTTTACCCCCGGTGACTGCAAGTCCTCTGTCCCTGTTCCAGTCAAAGTAAATTATGCAGTGTCGAGAAGCTCACTCACAGTTCTGGGTTCCTGTCCTCTTATGACACCACAGTATGTGATTCTACTTCCATGTGATTATTTAATGAAGGCCTGACTCCACACCACACTGTAAGCTTTGGGAGGGCAGGGCAACATCTATTTGATCCTAATGTCTAACACATTATCTGGCCTTGGATCAGCAGTCTTAAAATTTTTGTTCCAAGGCTTAATGCCCAAAGAAATAAGGCTATTAGGAGATTGAGGCAGTTGAAACCCAGACTGGGTAGCCTCCTCAGGCATCCCTTGAGCATAAAGCCAGGTCGAGATTTTGATTTTACCTTTATGTATTTACCTATGAAGTACAATTCCTGAAAAAAGGCTGCCACCATTTATGTGGACTTTATGACTAACTACCAGGTGAAAACTTGCAGTTGAAAGTACCCTGCCAGCACTCTTCACAATAGTAAAAACAGGGAACCAGCAGTGCTGCCCATTGGAACTAGACTGGATTAAAAAAAAATGTAATACATATACACGACGGAATATTATGCAGTCATAAAGAAGGACAAAACTATGGACTTCACAGCAACTTGGATGGATTTAAAGTCTATAAAACTCAGTGATATATCACAGAAACAAAGAACTGAGTAACACATGTTCTCACTCATAAGCAGACCCTGAACATTTACTATGATACTATAAGAAAGGAATTGGCAGTAGCAGGAAACTGTCAGGGGAGGGGGGAAAGATATACATAACATCGATAAGGGTACTTGATCTTAAACCAGGTGAAGTGGGGACCAAAGGGAGACCCAAACTTTACCTGTATGATGACCATTTGTATACCTAATCCTGAATTGTACCCCTCATCTTTAAAATTAAAAAAAAAGAAAGAGAGCTCCCTGCCAGACTGTGCCCTTTGCTCATCAACTTTCTGACCCAGCCTGAACTAAGGCACAGCCTTTCATTGTTCATGTTGTGTACTTTTCAAAATTTAACACATAAGATCATGAAGTGTTTCCTTGTTGCCATGCTTTGAGATGTTCTCTTTTGTTTGTTGGTTAGCTTGGGACCTTTCTGAAGTGGAAACAAGATAGTCATCCTTTTGCCTATTTCGAGGGTGAAAATAAAATTTGTCCTGCTTAAAAAAAAAAAATTGTTACATAAGTGAATAAAACGTAAGGCAAAGTCAAGGCTCCAAGTCCAAAAAAAAGTTAGTTCTCTTGCTTGGGATGCCTTCTTCACTCTTTATTCCTTTGCCTATTTCTACCAGATTATTCAAGTCCCAGCTCAAGTGTTCTGAGCATGCCTTTTTTTTATTGCTTACTTTCTATTGGTTAAAGAAAAAGTCCAGCCCTATAATGTCCAGTCTAGAAATGGCTAAAGCGGAGTTTACTGGTTTCACCTGTTGTGCCCTGTCCACTTTTCTAATTGCATTTATTGCAATTGCAGGCTGGCATGTCAATCTCTGCTATGATGCAATGTGACCAGAGAGCAAGGGCTGTGTTTCATTACATTTGAATTCCCAATATGCAGCATAGTGCCTGGCAAAGAATAGATGCCTAGTACATGTTGGTCAATGAATAATTATATAAATGAACAAGTCAATGAACAAACAGGTGAATGGGCCTACTACTGAATGAATGATCATAGGCCAGAATAGCAACTTTTATGCAAGCTGCTCCTGATAGCAACTGGAAGTCAAACTGGGCCTCAGACATCCTGTTCAACTTGCAAACACAGCCAGTGTTTGAATTTATCACCTGGAAGTAAATGGCACCAACCAGAAGCCTTGCTGAGGCTGGGAGCAGAGTAGAGGATGGTCATAAATTATTATCTAATAAAGTTTTCTACAAACATAGATCCAGACAAACCATGGCTTTCCTCATAGACTTTCAAACCATTTTAATGCCTATTAAAAATGTTCAAACACTTCAACCTGTCACTTATGATGGCTTAATGTCAAGTCTAACTTATCTTCTATCCTCTTACCCATATTCCTTCCACACATACCTTTTGTTCCTATAAAGATCACTGGATAGTCTCCTGGAACTGTTACTCTTCCATTATTTTAGCTCATGCCTCTCCTGAAGTCAGCAACGACTCTGCCCCGCCTGCAGTCCTGATCCATTTTCCCCTGACAAAATCCCGCTTATCCTTCACCATCTCCGATGCTACCTCCTCCATGAAACCAGTCAGTATAAGCATTCCTTCTTGAATATAGTACATGTGAGTGGCAAAGTATATACATTTCAGAGTCAGTCTCCTTGGAGTTGACTCCGTTTTGCCAACAATCTGTTCTATAAACTAGATGGACTTAGTGCCATTTTAAGCCTCAGTTTCTTCACCTGAAACTGTGGTTAATAATAGCATCAACCTCAAAGGAGTTTTGTCAGCTTGAGAAGAAAGGAGCTAGTCCATTGAAGGCATTGCGCATCATGCCTACAAGAAGATACTCTCAATTGACTATTCTACTTCTTTTTAACCTTCTCATGTTTGTATCTCCATTTTTCTTTGCCAACATATGTGAGTCTGAGCGTCATTTTCTCTGAAAATGTCATTAAATATTGCTATTCAGTTGAGAATGATCTTTCATTTTGTTTAGATTCATTCTCACACCTCCTCTAAGAATTTTTCAGTACTTAATCTTATTCTTTTCCACCAAAGAATGTTTATTTTTAGTATTCTCAAGGGTATGGTGTATGAATGAACATATCTGAGCCTTGGTTTCTTACCTAGGACCGGAGATTATACCATGATTACAAGGATGTGAGGATTTAATGGTGAATATACACAGAGTGCCAAAGTTCAGTCACCATCCCTGCATGCCCCACCCAGGAGGAGCACTAACTGGATATCCCTAATGACATGAGATGCCTCAAAAATAGTTTGGGGAGTAGAAATTGTACCCCAAAACTGTGTGCCAAAGCTGAGAAGAACTTTAGACTTAAAACTTTAGAGATGAGGACACTAGTAAATCGTCACCTCCTGGACCTAAAAGTCCATACAGCAAGCAAATCTGGGTCTCCTGGCTACCAGCTCCCTACTTGTACTTTAAACCATCATACCAGTTTTATGCTGCACCTTTCTTTCATCTGTCACTGCCTCTTGATCTGAGCATCTCTGTGATCCACATTCATCTCAGTCACTCATAAATATTTTGCTTAAAAATGTGAATAATTAAATGCTTGATGCAACTCTGGGCATTGTGTGTTCCCTCTTCATCAATCACTGGCAGCCTGCTGTTTTCAAGTTGCTCTCTGGTCACTTCCTCCCTGAGACAAAGAAAAATTGTTTTATAAGATGTTCAAAACAAGTCTAGGAGATGAAAGGAGGTAGTAGAGTCTTTCTTTTGTCTTATGTGTTTCCTTTCCTGTTTCTCAAGCAGCACAAAAAAAGGAATTCTACTGAACACCTAGTAAGCTCCACAGGGTTCTCTCTACATTTTCCAAGGACACTGTTATTCTCTTTTTCCCTTGGTAGAAGGGGTGTTTTAACTGATAGTAAAGAAAGTATACTTTCTTTCTTGTATAACTGAGGAACACATGGTATGAACTATTAAGGTTCAGGATGCAAGCCATTTCAGCAGTTGGACAGAGTCACAGACTGGGCCAGAAGAACCAGGATCAAAATAAAAATTTTAAAAATTATGGCTGGGCTCGGTGACTCAGTCGGTAATCCCAGCACTGTGGGAGGCCGAGGTGAGTGGATTTCCTGAGCCTGCAGGTTTGAGACCAGCCCGGGCAACTTGGCGAAACTTCATCTGTACAATAAATCAAAAATTAGCCGGGTGCGTTAGCACGCACCTGTAGTTTCGGCTACTTGGAAGGCTGAAGCAGAAGGATTGCTGGAGCCCAGCGGGTCGACGCTGGGGTGACCGTGAGTGTGCTACTGCACTTCAGCCTAGGCAACAGAGTGAGACTCTAAACTCAAAACAAAGCAAACAAACAAACAAAATTATGCATTTCCTAGGCACCATGAGATAATTTCCAAGCCTACCACAGTAACTGGGATGAATAGTGGGAATGGAAAAGACCATGAGTTTCAAACCTTTTCCTATAAAGTTTAGAAGAACTTGGGAAAGGCTTTAAGGGATGAGGTTAGAGCTGAGTGCTGAGGCTTAGCCTGCAGGAGATCTACTTTGACAGCCCTAGCTGACTGAGACAAAACTTTAAGGGGTTTCTCGCTGCCCTTTCTTGTCCCTCTCCTAAAACTGAACTCTGCTGAAGCCTGGGGTCAGCAATCAAATCACACATTTCTGCATAAATTGGGGGGAAAGGCAGGAAGAGAGGTCATTTCAGGGAAATGGCAGTATGTGAAGCAGTTTTAATAACGAATGCTCGGCCAGGCTTGGTGGCTCAGTCTGTAATCCCAGCACTTTGGGAGGCCAAGGCGAGTGGATTGTCTGAACCTGCGAGTTCAAGACTAGCCTGGGCAACTTGGCAAGATCTCATCTCTACAATAAATAAAACAGCCAGGCATGGTATTGCATGCCTGTAGTTCCTGCTACTTGAAAGGCTGAGGCAGAAGGATCGCCAGAGCTTGGTGCTGGGGTGGCCACGAGCGTGCCACTGCACTCCCGCCTGGGTGATGAAGTGAGACTCCATTTCAAAAAAATAAAAAATGAAAAAATAAATGAAGAATGCGCAACTAGAAGACAGAAAAATTCAGTTTCTTTTTCTGGGTCTGCTACCAATGGGCCATGTGTCTTAAGGTACTTTTCTTCCCTTTGCTTATTCTGTTTTCATATATATAATAAAAGTGGATTAGATTAATTGTTCTCGATAATAGATACACACTAAAGATACCTTTCTAAAATGCCAATGAATAACCACATACTCGATCAATTAAATTTTAATTTTTTTTCTTTTTTTCTTTTTTGAGTTTTTTTTCACCCAGGCTAGAGTGCAGTAGCATACTCACAGCCCACCCCAGCCTTGACCTGCTGGGTTCCAGTGATCCTTCCACCTCAGCCTTCCAAGTAGCTGGAACTACAGGCATGTGCTACCACACCCAGCTAATTTTTGGTTTATTGTAGAGATGAGGTCTTTCCACGTTACCTGGGCTGATCTCAAACCTGCAGGCTCAGGCAATCCATTTGCCTCGGCTTCCCAAAGTGCTGGGATTACAGGCTGAGCCACCAAGCCCGGCCTAAATTTTAATTCTTAAGGTAAGTTGAAACATGATCATTTAAAATCTTCTCAGGTACATACAGGCTCAAGAATCACTGAGGGAGATCATCAGTCTTCAAAACTTGGAATGGTTCAGAATCAATTAGGAGCTTGACAAAAGCTGACTGTGTTAAGATCCCACATGGATTCAAGCATTACAGTAAGAACAAAACAAAATTTACATTTTTATTATGCTCTCTGGGGAATTTTTATGGACAACAAAACCTGAAATACCTGGCTAAGATGATCTTTGAAGGCATTTTTAGCTTTTACAAATTATAATTCTATGGTCTTATTAACTGGGACAAGGTCACAGTGAGGGTAGAGAAATTAAAATGTAAATTGCAGGATTCCAATCAGCCTCTGTGCAACAATATTGACTCTGAAGTTTGGAATGGGGGGGGAGTTGAAAGCCAGTGAGAAGTGTGTATGTGAGTGAATGCGTGTGTGTAGTCTATAAGTCAGCTGTATAGTCATTAAGAAATAACACTCTGGACTGAGATTACCTGGTTTCAATCTGGGCTTCCAGTTTAACAGTTTTGCGATTTGGGTATTTTTAAAAACCTTATTAAAGCCTCATTTTTTGGTCATCTATTAAGCAGGGATAATAATAGTAGAGACATTGTCAAGATATAAGGGAATGAAAGTAAAGTAGCTAAAATGATGGCAGTGTCTATCATAGAATAAGCAAATAGTAAATGAAACTAATCATCATCATCACTCATATTCCTATGTAGACCAGGGTTTCTCCTCCTCTGTGCATTTCTAAATGGCCATCCTTCAAGGGATAAGCTAATGCATCACTTCCTCCATGAACACTCCTCCAATGGCTCCAGCATTCATTCATTTACCTCTCCCTAACTTTGACCTACTACAGCATCAATGGTACTACTGTACATCTGGGCTTCTAATAGGAACTGTTTCTTTCTTTGTTTAGAGCTTAAACTAACAACTTTATATTTTATCTTTTTAATTTAATTTTAGATTGCAGGGGTACATGTGCAGGTTTGTTACATAAGTATATTGTGTGGGAATGAGGTTTGGACTTCTATTATATGTAACTCGTCATTCAAACAGTGAGCATGGTAACCAATAAATTGTTTTTCAGTCTTCACCCTTTTACCTACCTCCCTACACCTTTTTGAGTTCCCGGTGGTTTTGTTCCCATCTTTATGCCCATGTATTCCCAGTGATTAGCTCCCACTTTTAAGTGAGAATATACAGTGATTGGGTTTCTGTTTTTGCTTTAATTTGCTTAGAATAATGGCCCCAGCTGCATCCATGTTGCTGCAAAGGGTATGATTTTATTCTTTCTTTGGGAGAGTGTATAGTATTCAATGGTGTATATGTTATACATTTTCCTTATTCAATTCTCCATGGGCATCTAGGTTGGGTCCATGTATTTTGTTACTTTGAATTGTGCTGTAATATAAACATATGAGTGCAGGTATCCTTCTGGTAGAATGAGGTATGCTTCTTTGCATACTCAGTAGCAAAATTTCTGGGTAAAATGGTAGAACTAGCTGGGCTCGGTGGCTCAGTCTGTAATCCCGCACCTTTGGGAGGCTGAGGTGAGTGGATTGCCTGAGCCCGCGGGTTCGAGACCCGCCTGGGCAGCGAGACCTCATCTCTACAATAAATCAAAAAATCAGCCGGGCGTGGTAGTGCATGCCTGTAATTCCAGCTACTTGGAAGGCTGAGGCGGAAGGATCGCCGGAGCCCAGCAGGTCAAGGCTGCGGTGGCTGGGAGCGGCCACTGCACTCCAGTCTGGGCGACAACTCAAAAAAAAAAAATGGTAGAGCTAGTTTTAGTTGTTTGAGAAATCTCCAAACTGCTTTTCACAGGAGTTAAACTAACTTGCATCTAACAGTGTAGGAGTATTCACATTTCTCTACAACCTCACTAAATCTGTTGTTTTCTTTTGGCTTAATAGCCATTCTGAATAATATGAAATGTTATTCTATTGTGGTTTTGATTTGCATTTCTTTGGTGATTAGTGATGTTTTTCTTTTCTTTTCTTTCTTTTCTATTTTTTTTTTTTTTGAGTTGTAGTCTCACTCTGTATCCCAGGCTGGAGTGCAGTGCATGCTCACAGTCACTGCAGCCTCGACTTGCTGGACTTAGGTGATCCTTCTGCCTCAACCTTCCAAGCAGCTGGAACTACAAGTGAAAACCACCATGCCCGGCTAATTTTTTCTTGATTTATTGTAGAGACGAGGTCTCGTCAAGATGCCCAGGCTGGTCTCAAACCCCTGGGCTCAGGCTATCCTCTCGCCTTGGCCTCCCAAAGTGCTGGGATTACAGGCATAAGCCTCTGTGCTTGGCAATGTTTTGCATTTTATTTTATTATATATTTTTTTTGAGTTGGAGTCTCACTCTGTCACCCAGACTGGAGGGCAAGGGCACACTCATGGGCACCACAGCCCCGAACTGCTGGGCTCAGGCTATCCTTCCGCCTCAGCCTGCCAAGTATAGCTGGAACTACAGGCACGCACTACCACGTCCAGCTAATTTTTTGATTTATTGTAGAGATGAGGTCTCACCGAGTTGCCCAGTTGGCTGCTCTCAAGCCCAAGGGCTCAGGCAGTCCTCTCACCTTGGCCTCCCAGAGTGCTGGGATTATAGGTGTGAGCCATCATGCCTGGCCTGAAGTTTTGTATTTTAAAGACATTCATTGGCTACTTGTATGTCTTCTTTCAAGAAGCGTCTGTTCATGCCTTTTGCCCATTTTTAAATGAGGTTATTTTTCTATTGTTGATTTATTTAAGTCTTCTATAAATTCTGGATATTAGCTCTTTGTTTGCATTGTTCCTATACAATGTTCCATGCATGAACTGTGGACATGTCTCTCTAATGGAATGATATACTTCTAACGACTCTTTATTTTAATTTGTTTAAATAGGAAATGGAAAAAAAAGAAAAACATTAGGGCATTATGATTAGGATATCATGAGGGATCACTTCCTTTGCTCAAAGATAGCTATTCCTTTTTTCTTCCCAGTATCACATTACCCTTGGAGAAAACATTCCTCCTCCAATCTCAGACTATGTAGATATATTTGACTGACTTCACTCCTAGATCCAGGAATGGGACGTTCTTCAGGATGGGCCAATTAGTATATATAATTTACCTGTA
Source organism: Carlito syrichta (assembly GCF_000164805.1). NCBI lineage: Eukaryota > Metazoa > Chordata > Mammalia > Primates > Tarsiidae > Carlito > Carlito syrichta. The sequence goes on along the minus strand of NW_007260386.1, from coordinate 515,223 downwards.
ACAGTGATGTGCGTAGGAATAGGCAAATGTCCTAAATATACTCAAATAGAATAATCCCCAAATTCATGCTATAAATAATTAGAAAGAAGTGACTCATTTCTGCTGAGGATCCCAATCTAACAGACTATTGGACTGTTGCTACTGATTAGTATATTGCCACCATGACACAAGAGTCTGTCCAACAATAAAGCCATCAGAGGAGAAAGTGAAGCTGCTTTGAGATGATATTTATGATGATATGGAATATGTAAAGTAAGTTGTAGCTGAAGTCAGTTTACCACTAATAGTTTCAAATATTGAGGACAATGAATTCTCCCCTATGCTTTGATTTTAGTTTGAATCAAGTTTCTGTCATTTGCCACTGGTGATTACGTTTATCACTAATACAGGTGGGGACAGGTTTCTAGACAAAAGTAGAATGTTATATCATCATAATTCAATTGTGTCGTCATCTCCAGATCTCTCAACTAAGGAAAGAGGAAGGGCAGTAAAATTTTCTATACATTTATGATGTGCCAAGGTTTATGCGAGCCCTTTACCCATATTATCTTATTACATACTTACAAATATTTACACAATTTTATGATCAGCATTATTATTTCTATTTTACAGAAAAACAGACTAAGACACAGAAAGCTCGGAAAATTTTCCTAAGGAGGTGACTTGGAGAATGACATAATAAGGACCTCTGAAAATCTGCTTTGTTATAAAGGCAATAATAAAGACATTGGCAAAAATGGTCAAAAACAACATTTTTAGAACTCTAGAAAGACAGCTTGCAACAATTGAAAGAGTATTTATCGAATGAAATGGCTGCATCCTAGTAAAACCAACAAGTTTGTGGCATTGTGACTTGCACAAATCCCTCCTCCCCGCCAACCCCACATCTTTTCAGCACCGCAGTAGCCTGGAAAATCAACTTACAACTACTAAAACTGTGAAAAACAGCAGTATAGCTGCCACTACAGGGACCATAACAGACTTGAAGATCCCTAAGAGGCTCATCCCCAGAAAACTGTCACTATTTGACCTGTCTGGAAGCTATTACACCGAAAAGCTCTATTCTTAGGGCTTATCTTTATTTGACCTGATTCGGAGATCACGTTAATCAAAACAATCAGCAACAATGTTTCATATCACAAATGCCTGAGATGGCCTTACCAGTGTGGTTCATGAAACTGACCAAAAGCTTGAAGGTCAAACTAAGCAAGATGATGTTCACAGGAGACTTCGAAAAGCTCTCTGAGAATTTAGAAGTTCTTGCACAAACGTAGGGCTGTGACCTTGCCAAGAAAGAACTGAGAAAGACTGACTGACTTTAAGACTTTTCATAAGCAGGAAGTGAATATTAATGCAGAGTTGTAGATTGCCTGCTGGAGTGTTGAATGTATACTCCAACATATAATCAGAACGCCTCAGCAGAGACTGCAAAGCTCATTGGTACAAGGCATTTAAGGAATTATCTGTACACAAAGCTAACTGAGCAGAGACTTCAGTGACCACACATAATGAAGAGTACAAGAATTAGCACAGGAAAGTCACTAAATAAACAAGCAGCAATAGTAACAAACCCTGAAAAGGGAGAGAATCTGATTTCTAAAGTTGCCACATTATTTAAAATGTTCAATTTTAGCATTAAATTATGAGGAAAAAAATAAGAAAACATAGCCTTTACACAGGAAGTTTAAAAAAACAGTTGATAGAGTGTATTTTCCTCCAAAAATGGTGAATTAGAGGCTTTCAGATATGCCTTATCCATCACAGTGGAAATAGTGTGGAAAGACCATCACAGTGAGCCCCAATTCAAGAAGGAAAACAAGTATTCATCAGAATGACAAAGGACACTGTAGATCTCAGGAAGAAGATGGGAAAATAACCCCCATGATGGCACTCTGCAGAGAAAAGTGAGTGCAACCCCAGAACATGGAAAGGGAATGGAATGTCCCCTCTGAGAAATACCTTCCAATCAGTGATCTGAGTAACCCAGGCCATGGGAGAACACCTCATTTCTCCTGGGCCCCAGAGCTGTCTCAGGAGGTGGCCAAGAGTTGGTGAGAGGGAAAGACACCCAGTAACACTACAGGTGTTCTCTCAAATCTGAGTCAGCGAGGGAGACACCATTTTTGACCGATGTTCATTGTCTCAGCAATAGCTACCACTGCAGGCATTTCAGTTTTTGCCCAGAGATAAAGCTGCTTGCTCTGGAGCGGGGAAGGATCTCCACAGCTGGAGCAGGGCAGGGATCTTGGAGATCATCCCAGGGTTTGGAACTGAGTCTGGACTCTTCCCAGTCTGTGGCTTGGAACAGCGGGGGAAACCCTAAAGCTGGCTTTCCCTCCCAGAAAGAGAGACAAGTGACAAGGGTCAGATCTGTGACCCCAAAATCAGTCTCTGTGTGTCACCACCTGGGCACCCATCCTGCCCTGCCCCTCCAGGCAGTTTGGCAACGGGTCCCAGAAATACTGAGGAAAACCCAGCATAGCAGCCTAAATGGTAGGAGCCTAGCAGGGTGCACCCAGTCCCACACTCTGGTACCAGCATCCCGAGCAGGAGGAGAGTTTCTGTAGACATGGCTTCTCATGAATAGTGGGTCCTTCAGCCAGCATCAGTTTGGCAAACTGGAACGCTTATTAAAAACCACTGCTAAGAATACCAGCCCCTCTTGGACTAGTTGCAGAGCGTACCCCAGCAATATTGAGGAAAAGGAGGGGTCCCCCACCTCTACACATTCTAAATGGCAGGAGACCAGCATGAGGGACCTCACCCTCCACCCCACACCTAAACCAGTAGCCTGAGTGGCAGGAGAGTTCCTCATCCTGTGGTTCCCCGCAGGTAGTGAGACCTAAAACCAAGGTCAACTCTGTGACCTGGAATCTGGCTATGACTGTCACTGTGGAGCAACACAGCTTACTCCTCAAGTCCGTCAGGGAAGTGTGCCCTCCCCATTACCAGGGATCAAGTGACCCCCATTTCTACACACCCAGATTAGTAGCCTGAACCACTCCATCCTTCTTGGGTAGCTATCCTTATACAATAAGGCCCCCTGTGCTTCATGCCCCAACACACCAAATCACCTGAACTGCTCCTCTCCTTAGGGGTAGACACCTTGGTGCAGTGCTGTCCTCTCTGCTCAATGCCCAGACACATCCCCAGGAACGTGGAGCGTCCACTCTTCTAGAATAGAAGTTTAGGGCACCCTCCCCTTCCTGAGCAGAGAACTTGAGCCAGCAGAGCCCCCCTAACACCTCACTGAGGCACAACTCTGGGCACTCAAAGGTCTCACAGCAGGCCTGGAGATCATCCCAGGGTTTGGAACTGAACATGGACTCATCCCAGCCTGTAGCCTAGAGCAGCAGGGAAACCCTAAAGTTTGGAATGAGTGCCTGCACCTGGCATAGGGGGACCCATAGGTAGATCTGCATGGTTCTACCCTGCTCATCCCGCATCTTACCTTTTGGGGCTGAACTGGGAGCATAGACCACAGTGTACTCTGCATTGAGTTTACTGCTGAGACAACAGAGTGCTTCTGCCAGTAAACAAGAATCAAGTGAATACCCATCCACATGGGCAGGAGCCAGCTCTTACCCACAGGTGCCGCCTGCTGGCCTGGAGGTTGAGCAACACATCACAACAGGTAATTTACTGACACTAGCACACACCACTGAGGAGCAAGATAAGCCTCCCAGATCCCCACCACCCAAGCCTCACAGGAGGCAGTGAGCCAGTCCACATCCCCACTACATCACTATTATAACCAAAACCTGATTTACCACCACAGTTCACCCAGATAAGAAAGAATCAGAGAAACAACTCTGGAAGTACGAAAAAACAGAGTGTCACTCCCCCATTGCACACCAGTTCTTCAACAGAAAAACCTAACAAAAATGAAATCCCTGAGATGTCAGATAATGAATTCAAAACATTGGTTATAAAGAAGCTTAATGAGATTCACGATAAAGCTGATAACCAACACAAAGAAATTAGCAGAGCTATCCACATGGTGAAAGGGGGGATTGATAACATTAAAACACACACACAAACAAACACACACACACACATCCACACACACACATAGAACTAAAAAACCCAGTGGTGGAGAAACAAAACTATGCAAAGCTATAGCAGTAGGCTAAAACAAGTGGAAGAATTTTTTTTATTATAAGATGTGGGGTACAATTCAGGGTTAGGTATACAAACGTTGATTATGCAGGTATCCTTGTTGATGAGGTATGCCCCTCCCTCCTCTAGCGTTTCCCTCAGTTGCCAATCCCACCCCTCCCCTGACAGTTTCCCATTACTCCAACCTCTTTCTTATAGTATTATAATTGTTCAAGGTCCACTTATGATTGAGAACATATGGTACTCTGTTCTTTGTTTCTGTGATAGATCACTGAGTATGATCGACTCCAAATTCATCCAAGTTGCTGAGAAGTCCAATTTTTTTCTTTGTGGCTGCATAATATTCCATTGTGTATATGTAACACATTTTTTTAATCCAGTCCAGCTTCTATGGGCAACATGGTTGGTTTCATGTTTTTGCTATTGTGAATAGAGCTTCAACAAACATATGTGTACAGGTATCTTTTTTGTAGAATGATTTGAGTTCCTTCAGGTATACTCCCAATAGGGAAATTGCTGGGTCACATGGAAGTTCAATTTCTAGTTCTTTCAGAAATCGCCACACTGTCTTCCCGAGAGGTTGCACTAGTTTGCATTCCCATCAGCAGTGTAGAAGCATTTGTTTTTCACCGCGTCCTCGCCAGCATCTGTTGTTGTTTGTTTTATTAATGATGGCCATTCTTACCAGGGTTAGGTGGTGTCTCAATGTGGTTTTCCAGCATCTGTTGTTGTTTGTTTTATTAATGATGGCCATTCTTACCAGGGTTAGGTGGTGTCTCAATGTGGTTTTGATTTGCATTTCTCTGATGATTAGTGAGGTTGAGCACTTTGTCAAGTGTCCCTTGGCTGCCCATATATCTTCTTTTGAGAAGTGTCTATTCATGTCTTTTGCTCACTTTTTAATGGGGCTGTTTGGTTTTTTTCCTTTCAGCATGTTTGAGGTCCTTGTAGATCCTAGATGTTAGGCTTTTGTCAGATATACAGTTGGCAAATATTTTTTTCCCATTCTGTGGGCTGTCTCCCTGCTCTCTTGATGGTTTCTTTTGCTTTGCAGAAGCTCGTTAGTTTGATTAGGTCCCACGTGTCTATTTTATTTCTTAAGGCATTGGCCTTTAAGGTTCTTAATAGGAATCGGTTGCCAGTTCCAATTTCCATAAGGGTGTCTCCTGTGTTTTCTAAGATTCTTAGTTTTAGGTTTTACATTTAGGTCTTTGATCCATTTAGAGTTAATTTTTGTGTATGGTGATAGGTAGGGGTCAATCTTCTGCATGCGATCAGCCAGTTTTCCCAGCACCATTTATTGAATAGGTTCTCCTCAACCTAGTTTGTTGGTGAAGGCTTTGTCAAAGATGAGTTGGTTGAGGAATTGAGGCTTTCCTTCTGGAATCTCTATCCTGTTCCATTAGCCCATGTGCCTGTTCTTGTGCCAATACCAGACTGTTTTGATTACTGTACCCTTATAGTAAAGTTTGAAGTCTGAAAGTGTGATACCTCCTGCTTTGTTTCTTTTGCTAAGGATTGTTTTGGCTATTCGTGGTTGTTTATGCTTCCATATGAATTTCTGTATTGCCATTTTCAGGTCTGAGAAGAATGATGTTGGTAACTTAATGGGTATTGCGTTGAATCTGTAGGTTGCCTTTGATAGGATGGACATTTTAACAGGTTGATTCTTCCTATCCATGAGCATGGAGTATTTTTTCATTTGTGTCTTCTTGGATTTTTTGGAGCAGTGTTTTGTAGTTCTCATTGTAAAGGTCTTTCACTTCTCTGGTAAGGAAGATGTCGAGGTATTTCTTTCTTTTTTTTTTTTTTGTGGCTGTTGTGAATGGAGTTGTGCTTTTAATTTGGGTCTCTACTTGCTTCTTGTTGGTGTATAGGAATGCAACTGTCTTTTTCATGTTTATTTTGTACCCTGAGACTTTGCCAAAGTCCTTTATCAGTGCAAGCAGATTTTTGACAAATTCTCTTGGATTTTCAAGGTATTGGATCATATCATCAGAAAGAGGGATAACTTGAAATCCTCTTTTCCTATTTGGATACCCCTGATGTCCTTCTCTTGTCTAATTGCCTGAGTTAGGACTTCCAACACAGTGTTGAACAAGAGGGGTGAGAGTGGGCAGCCTTGTCGTGTTTCAGTTTTCAGGGGAAATAGTTCCAGTTTCTGTACATTTAGCAGTATATTAGCTGCAGGTTTATCATAGATGGCACTTACTATTTTGAGGTACGTTTCTTCTATACCTAGGTGTTTGAGGGTTTTTATCAAGAAGAGATGCTGGATTTTATCAAAAGCTTTTTCCTGCATCTAATGAGATAATCATGTGGTTCTTGTTTTTACATCTGTTTATGTATTTAATTACATTTATGGTCTTGTGAATGTTGAACCAGCCTGCATCCTGGGGATAAAGCCTACTTGGTCATGGTGGATGATTTTTGAGATGTGTTTTTGAATCTGATTTCCTAGACTCTTGTTGAGGATTTTTGCATCTATGTTCATAGGGATATTGGCCTGTAGATCTCTTTTTTTGTTGAATCTTTACCTGGTTTGGGTATCAGTGTGATGTTAGCTTCGTAAAATGATTTGGGGAGAATTCTATCTTTCTCAATTGCCTGGAATACTTTCAATAGGATTGTACATTTTATAGAACTCGGCTGGAAAGCCATCTGATCCAGGGCTTTTTTTTTTTTTTGTCTGTAGTTTTCTTATGACAGAGGCAATTTCCTGGGTTGCTATTTGTCTATATAGTGTCTCATTGTCTTCTTGTTTCAACCTGGGGAGGTTGTGTGATGTCAGAAAGTCCTCCATTTCATTTAAGTTATCAAGTTTGTTTCTATACAGGTGTACATAGTAATCTCTGATAATCTTTTGTATTTCTTTGGTGTCCGTTGTGATTTGACATTTTGTATTTCTGATTGTGTTTATTTTGACTTTTTCTCTTTTTTTCTCAGTCATTCAGGCTAGGGGTCTATCAATCTTGTTAATTTTCTCCAAGAACAAGCTTTTTGCTTTGTTGATGTTTTCTATGATATTTTTGTCTTCTATGTCCCATATTTGGGCTTTTATTTTGGTGATTTAGATTCTTCTGCTAACGTTGGGTTTTGGTGGTCTTCTTTTTCCAGTTCCCTTAGATGATTTGTTAGGATTTCCACTTGTGATCTCTCCGTTTTCTTGATATATGCTCATAGTCTCTGATAAAAAGTTCAATCCATTAACAAGAAATATCCATCCTAAATATATATGCACCCAGCACAGAAGATATAAATTCCCCTCTTAGAACTGTTTTCATGGCACCCCAGAGGTTTTGGTAAGATATGTCTTCATTTTCATTTGTTTCCAGGAATCTTTTAATTTCTGCTTTGATTTCAGTGTTGACCCAGTAGTTGTTCAGCATCATGCTGTTTAGTGTTCATGTCTTTGTGGACTTTCAGGAAATGTTCTTGGTGTTGATATTTATTTTTATTCCACTGTGGTCTGAGAATGTGCATGGCAAGATTTCAACATATGGAATTTGTTTATGGTTGATTTATGGCCAAAGATGTGATGTGATAGATCTTGGAGTATGATCCATGTGGAGATGAGAAAAATGTATATTCTGTGGTTGTTGGGTGGAATAATCTGTAGGTATCTATCAAGTCCATTTGGTTGAGTGTCAAGTTTAGGTTCTGGATCTTCTTGTTGATTTTTTGCCTCAATGATCTGTCTAGTACTGTCAGTGGGATATTCAAGTCCCCTGCTATAATATTGTTAGATTCAGTATTTTTTTTTTAGTTTATTTAGAAGTTACTTTATAAATGCTGGTGCTGGCCAGGCTCAGTGGCTCAGCCTGTAATCCTGTGCCTTTGGGAGGCTGAGGTGAGTGGATTGCCTGAGCCTGTGAGTTCGAGACCCACCTGGGCAACTTGGTGAGACCTCATCTCTACAATAAATCAAAAAATTTGCCAGGTGTGGTAGTGCACACCTGTAGTTCCAGCTACTTGGAAGGCTGAGATGGAAGGATCGCCAGAGCCCAGCAGGTCGA